>NC_133405.1:42512795-42815825 GCF_047511655.1 Castor canadensis | reverse complement strand
ATACAATCCTAAAAATGGATCCAATCTTGATAGAGATGCTGTTCTACACTTAAGTGGAAGGAGAGTAGAATATTAATTACCCAAGTTCCCCCAAAGGAGCTAATTATTTCCCCTATCCTTGCTGTGATGGATAATTTTATGTAACAAGTTGACTTGGCCATGGAGTGTCCAGATTCTTGACCAATCATTATTCTAGTTTTATCTGTAAGGGTGTTTTGGATGCAATTATCATTTGAGTTGGTAGTCAGAATAAAGCACATTGTCCTCCCTAATGTGAGTGAGCCTTACCCAATCAATTGAAGGCCTGAATAACAAAAAAAAAAAAAAAGCTGACCCTCCTGTGAGTAAGAGGGACTCCTTCTGTCTGACTGCTTAAATTGAGACATCATATTTTCCTCCCTTTGGACTCAACTAAAACAGTCTATTTCTGGGTCTGAAGCCTGCTAGCTTTTGGACTGGAACTTGCACAATCAACTCTCCCAGTTCTCAGGTGTTCTCAGGAACACCACTATCAGCACTCCCAGGGATTTCTGAGCCTTCATAATTATAGTATGACTTTGGGAAAATTATCTCCCCTCTATCTCGCCCATATTCTGTGGGAGTTGTATCTCACTCTATACCTATGTCATAGGTATGCTTAAAAATCTCAAGAAAGGGGGTTAGGAATATAGCTCAGTGGCAGAGCACATGCTTAGAGAGGCCCTGAGTTCAAGCCTTACCACTAAAAAGCAAACAAAGTCAATAGATAATAATAGATAATAATGTTAACTCCCAGAATTTAAAATTTTAAATCAAAGCCATTTATTATAGGCTTACCTTATACTATTCATACCAAAGTTAATATAAGTCCCTTGCTTACTTTGGTATCTTTTAAATAGAAATAGGAATGCAATGTTTTCCACAAAAAGTTTTTGTGGCTACAACAGTTCAACAGAATTATGTGCAGGAACTGGGTACCCAGGTTGTATGAAAAAAGTCTAGCCACAAAGATAAGTAAGACATAAGTGTAAATTATGATATTTTGGTATATGAGATAAAGTTTGTTATTTTATCTCCAAATTTGTTATTAGAGATGATAAAACAAAATTAGCTGATTATGCCAACTATAGAAACTTCAGTTTATTAGGGATTATATGGAAGCTGACTTGATAGAATCCTTTAGTACAGGTACTGTCCTGAAAATATCAGTGGGAATATTGTCAAAATAGAAATAAAAAGTTTAGTGAGCAATACACAAAAGCACTGTCTTTGTGTCAACAATATATTTAGTATAGTTGCTGTTATGACATTAATTTTTAGCCTGAAATGAGTTGTTTGTAACCTAGCCATGACCTGTTCTTTAGTTAAAACTTCCCTTCTCTATGTGATGTTTTGCAATACAACCTGCTACCTCATCTTACTGACCCAAATTGTGTGGTGGTTACACTGTTCCAACCATGATACAACCTAATGGTAACAGCAGAGTCATGTGAAATAAGTTGGCCCTTCATATGTGTTTTCTCTCTTTTTTGTGGTGGTGCTGGGGTTTGAACTCAGGGCCTCATGCTTGCTAGGCAGGCACTGTACCACTTAAGCCATTTTGTCAGCCCTCATGAATATTTTCTTTAAACTATCCAATCCAGAACTCCTGCAGGAAAACCTAAAGTGATAACAGCCATGCACCTTAATAAAGGCATTTCCCACAGGTGCCCTCCTTCTCATGCTCCCCACTCACTGGTTGAGAACCCTATTGTTTGTGGACTTTCTACTGACCTCCAACTGGCACCACTAACCTCTCTGGGACTTCTGAGTAATAAATTTCTTTTGCTTCATCAATTTGGTTCTCTTTCTCATGTGTGTCACCTGACTCAAATATAAAACAGTGTATGTTTTCAATATTATTTAACATCTTTTCTTTCCTATGAATTGAATCCAGGGCCTTGCATGTGTTAGGCAAGATCCATACCAGTGAGCTATGTCCCTGGCTGTATAACATAACTTATTTATCAAATCACAACACACTATTTCCACAAGAAACATTTGAAAGACCATTCTTGGATTCTTCAGTGGCCCTGTACCTCTACTCAAACTGTACCTCTGTCAAGATACCCTTCTTCCACCTACTGAAACCCTCCTCACAGACCACAGCCCAGTCCAAGTACAACCTCCCCTAGGAAGCAATCTGTGTGCATCCAAGTCCATTTAAGATTGTGTCCATTTACATAATTTGTCTCTTATTTGGCACTTATTTGATATTTGACAGTAATAGAAATATCTCAGGGCAATGTGTATTCCTCTTTTCATCAACATTTCATGGCTTGGCTAAAGACAGGATCACTTTGGATAGAATATACTGTATCCTTCAAGGCCTCTATTCCTTCATCTTTGAAATGGAGAATTTGGATCAGAACTGTAGCTTTCAAGCTTTTTGTTTTGGCTATGGAACCATTTCTACTAACAATATATGTAGAACTCCAGGATGCAAAGTAAGATAAAAAAGGAATCTCTTTAAATAGAGCAACTGCATGGACTTAGAGCTTCCTGGATGTAAAGAATTCTCCCAGATTCCTTCTTAATGGTATCCCGAGGCTCTTCTGTGGAACATTAAAAGCTCTGTGAAAGAGTAGAAAACTACTGGACTAGATGAGCTCTAAGGAACCTTCTTAACCCATACAGTTAATGCTTCTATTTGCATGTGTGGAGTCTTGGCTGTTCATAAGGGTAGTAACTGTTTATAACAGTTGAGTTTCTAGGGTACATATTGCTTTGTGTAGAGAAAGTACTATCTTAAAATATGTGGGTCTGGAAGGAGGATAGTCTTCCCCTGGAGGCATTTAGTCTTCCTTTCAATAATCTGAAGAAGTTTTTGCCTTTTTCATAGACTAGGGAGATAAAGTCAACAGTTACCACATTTCTGGCCTCATCTTGAGACCGAATTTGCCCTTTAGTGACCTTCTCTAATTTTTAGCCTTAAAGAGGTCCTAATCTTGGTAGTATTGGTAGATTTCTTGACCAACAGGGTAAACATGATTCAAGTGTCTTTGAAATAAAATTTTACTGGTATAATTTGAGAGATAGATCCAATTTCCCTTAGTAGGAAAGGTGTGTGTGTGTGTGTGTGTGTGTGTGTGTGTGTGTGTGTGTGTGTGTGTAGGTGTGGGCATCCTTGTTAGGTTTTAAAGTTTTGTTATGTTTCATCTTTCAAAGTAGAGGGATCAAAGTTTACATAGGTTTGGTCATAGGAAAAAATTCCCTTATCTCTGAAAGCCCTTTCTTAAATACTTCAAAATCATTCCATACCAAATCACCCATCATAACATCCCAGAATATAGTCTGGTTCACTGCAGCAACATAGGCACTCTTATACATCTGTAACATTTTTACATACTCTATTTTATGCAAATAAATTACAGAGGCTTACCTTCAGGGAAAACAAACTTTACGAAAAGCCAACAAGGAATGTACAAGATCTGCATCACAGGTGCTAGGCTTAAATAAACTGGTTAAGCTCTGGAGGTCTCTCATACATTCACATGTCCGTGACTTTGCTTGTTGCAAGCAAAATTGTAACTTGTCCTTCACTGTGTTCCTGAATGACTACTTTTTAGTAGTCCAAGCTCAAGTCCAAGCTCCTCAGTTGCTGTATGCAAACATAGACCCAGAAAGATGGTGTGATTGTGGAGAATTGAGGCTGAACTCAATGCTTCTAACTTAATTTGCTACATTTTCCACTGATGAAAGCTTCTTACCTCTCAAATTGAGACAGATTGATAGGTACCTATATAACCTAATATAGAAAACCCTTAAATGGTTATTCCATTGAGAAGTGCAGAAATAATGATTCATTTTCATAACAGCCTCATCTTTAAAAAGGGGTTCCATTCTGTAAAAGGGGCAAATTTTTATGCAGTAGTAACAGGGAGAATGAACATTTACTGGTCGTTGACTATGCACTCAGAATTATGCTAAATGCTTTACATATATCATCTTGTGTGATACACACAACTGCCCTATAAGATAAGTATTATTACTTATAAATGAGAATTTTTAAGCCTCAGAGAAGAAGATTACTTGTCCAAGGCCCATTACTAGTAAGTGAAAGACCTGTGATTTGAAGCAACATCTATCCAGATCTGCACCCACATTCTTTTTAGTCGTTGTAGCCTTCTGAATCCTGGAGTCTCTTGAGGAGGATTAAAAAACATTATTCTTCTTGCTCAAGTGATTTTGTTGTGATTTATACATTAGCTGAGCTTCCCTTTGGTTTTGACATGTGGTTACCTTTGGTTTTTGAGATCCTCAGTTGAAATTGTTCATTAGGCTCATCTTTTTCTTATTCTGATGATCTCTCCTGGATGAATTACTCTTATCCTTTTCCACACATGATTATGTTTCACTGGGTGAAATATTATTGCTTTGGGTACTTTACAATTGTTCTGGGGTTTTTCGTAATTGAAGTTCTGTTTTATTATACTTTATCAACTAATTCTAATTAATTTTTTGTAAGAGAGGTGAGGTGGGAAGAAAAAACATCTGTAATTTCACTGAAGAAATATAACTAGTGCTGAGTACATACTATGTCTCAGACATTGTTCTAGGAACCCTATATCTATCTCACTTAATCTTTACAATAATCCTACAGAATTACACACCCAAACTTACTCGGATGGGACACTAAAGTGTGACTAGGCTAAGCAGACATACTAAGGTTACAGCTAAGGGGCACAGTTGGAATTTGAACCCAAGCACTTTAGACTCTAAAATCTATGGTCCATTCCATTATACTGCTCAGTCTTCATTGAAAGACACAGTTATTGGTGTCTACAAGAGTTTTAATCAGCTGGTGCTATTGTTTGGATCTTGAATGCCCCTGAAAAGGCCCATTGTACATTGAAGGCTTGGTCCCCAGCCTGTAGCACCATTGGGAGGTGGTAAAACCTAGGACATAGGGCCTAGTGGGAGGAAATTAGGTAACTTGGGAGTCCCCTCAAAAGGGGTTGTAGGATGCAAGTCTCTTCCTCTCCTTTCTCGGCTGCCATGAGGTGAGTACTTTCCTCTACCATGGACACCCACCATGATGTTCTGCCTTGCCACAGGTCCAAAAACAATGGGTCCAAATGATCATAGACTGGAACCTCTAAAACTATGAAGTAAAATAAAAATTTCCTCCTTATAAGTTAACTATTTTAGGTATTTTGTCACAGTGAAAGAAAGCTGATGGTCATAGCTGGGAAATCTCAGTCTTTCTTAGTTGTCTCTAAATCCTGGATTCAATTCTCTGTAGGTTCCTTTATGATACAATTATGAATACAATAAACTGTATTCTCTAGAAAGAAAAAGTACAGCTCCTTGAGGCCCAGAATTAATAGATTATTTTGTATTTCTTCCTGTTCCTGCCTTGGATGAAAGGTCTGAGTATACCTCCCTTGCCTCAGACAGACATCTGGAATGGCTTCTTGTCACTTTAACTATGGGCATTCTTCCAACCTTACTGTTTCCAATTCTTGTACCTGCTAATTGGCTAATTTTGCATATAGTTTGCTGAAGCTTGCATATTCTTAATTATGTTTATAGGAGTAGACTTTAAAATATTGACATTTCAATGGCATACTGAATACTAACAAAGGTTTTAAAAATAATTTACCAAAGTGAAATCTACATATCATAAAATTAATCCTTTAAAATGACAGATTCAGCAACATTTAGCACATAAACAGTGCTGTACAACCATCACCACTATTTAACTCTAAAACATTTTTATCATTACAAAGTAAAATCCCCAATCCATTAACCTATTTCTCTCCATCTTTCCCCACTTCATTTCACACCAGCTCTTGGCAACCACCAATCTACCTTATATCTCTATACACTTATCTACTCTGGATATTTAACATGAATGGAACCATACAATGTGTCTGGGTTGTTTCCACCTAGCATAATATTTTCAAGGTTCATCCATTTGCAGCATATAAGTACAGCTACTCTTGTTTGCTTTTGGACTCCATTTGCTTGGAAATTTTTTTTCATTCTTTTACCCTAAGCCTATACTTGTCTTTGTCTTTGCCAATTAAGTGCATTTCTTATAGGTGAAAATGGTGTCAGGTCTTAGTCTTAATCCAGTGGTATAATCCATGCCTTTTGATTAGAAAATTCAGGCTTTTAACATTCAGAGTTATTATTGAAAAATATATACTAATTCCTGGAATTTTATTGGTTCTGTGGTGCTTGATTCTTCCTTACTCCTTTATTTTCTTATCTATTCTTCTAGCGAGATTTATTCTTTCCTGCATTTTTGTGGTTTTGTTTATTTTCCTATTCTGCATAGGATTTTTTAAAGTATCTTTTGCAGCTCAGTTTGCTAGTTGTGAATTGCTTTAACATTTATTTATCATGGAAGGTTTTTATTTTTCCATCATAATGAAGGATAGTTTTTCTGGGTACAGAGATCAAGGTTGGCAGTTACTTTCTTTCAGGACTTAAATACATTGTTCCATGTTCTTTTTGCTTTTAAAGTTTCTTTTGGGAAATATGCTGTTATTCTGATAGGTTTGGCTTTCTGGGTGACTTTGTGCTTTTCTTTTGCAGCTGTATATACTCTTTCCTTTTTCTATATGCCTAACATTTTAGCTATTAACATGTCACATTATGGAAACAGCCAAGATGCCCCAGCACTGACGAATGGATTAAGAAAATGTGGTATCTATACATAATGGAATTTTATGCAGCCATGAAGAAGAACGAAATGTTATCATTCACTGGTAAATGGATGGAATTGGAGAACATCATTCTGAGTGAGGTTAGCCTGGCCCAAAAGACCAAAAATCGTATGTTCTCCCTCATATGTGGACATTAGATCAAGGGCAAACACAACAAGGGGATTGGACTATGAGCACATGATAAAAGCGAGAGCACACAAGGGAGGGGTGAGGATAGGTAAGACACCTAAAAAACTAGCTAGCATTTGTTGCCCTTAATGCAGAGAAACTAAAGCAGATACCTTAAAGCAACTGAGGCCAATAGGAAAAGGGGACCAGGAACTAGAGAAAAGTTTAGATCAAAAAGAATTAACCTAGAAGGTAACACCCACGCACAGGAAATCAATGTGAGTCAATGCCCTGTATAGCTATCCTTATCTCAACCAGCAAAACCCCTTGTTCCTTCCTATTATTGCTTATACTCTCTCTACAACAAAATTAGAGATAAGGGCAAAATAGTTTCTGCTGGGTATTGAGGGGGGGGAGCGGGAGGGGGTGGAGTGGGTGGTAAGGGAGGGGGTGGGGGCAGGGGGGAGAAATGAACCAAGCCTTGTATGCACATATGAATAATAAAAGAAAAATGAAAAAAAAAACATGTCACATGGAAGTTCTTTTCTGTTCTTGTCTGTTTGGTGTCCTAAAAGAGTCCTATACTTGGATGACCATCTCTTTCTCATGATTTGGGAACTTTTCTGTTATTTTTTATTGAATATGTTTTCTAGGCCTTTAACTTGCATTTCTTTTCCTTCTATTCCAATTATTCAAGGTTTGGTCTTTTAATGGTGTCCCAGGGGTCTTGCATGTTCTGTCCATACTTCTTTAGTTTTTTTTTCTATATTCATCATGCATAACATATCTATCTTCTCTTCAAGTTTGATGTTCTGTTTTCCATTTGATCCAGTTTACTGGAGAATTTTCAACCATTTTTTGTTTGTTTGTTTTGGTGGGGCTGGAGTCTGAACTCAGGGCTTAGTGCTTGCAAAGTAGGCACTCTACCACTTAAGCCACATCTCCAGTCTATTTTGCTCTTGTTATTTTGGAGATGGGGTCTCACTAATTATTTGTCTGGGCTGGTATTGAATCACTGTCTTCCCAAACTCAGCCTCCCAAGTAGCTTGGATTATAGATATGAGCCACCGGCACCTGGCTTCAACTGTATTTTTTCTGACTTATTGAGCTTTTTATTTCCAGAATTTCTTTATCTTTATTGAATTTCTCTTTCATAACCTGCCTTGTTTTCTTTATTTCATTCAGCTCTTTTGAGTTTTCTTGGAATCCACTCAGGCATTTGTGTCATCTTTATTTTCCTTGATTATTTTTACAATCATTTTTTGAAATCTTTGTCTGAGATTTCATCCACTTCACTGTATTAGTGTTTCTTACCGTGGATTCCTTGAGCATTGCAGGAATCATGTTGTTTTGTTTTTTCATATTTCTTACACTTCTGGGTTGGGATTTGTCCATCTGAGGCTAAGCCATTGGTGGAAAGTTTTAATTACCTATAGTCTTTTAGTTGAAATGATCTCAATGTTCAGGCAGGAAAGTATAGAGGCCAGATTGAGGTGCTATTTATCAACACCAGACTGAGTGTATAGCTTCACTAGCCAAGCATTTGCCCATGTGCTCAGGGTACTGGACTTAATTGCCAGCACTGCTCAGATCAAAGTAAACTATGTGGAGTCTCTTGTAGAAGGGTCATTTTCCATCTCTAAGGTGCTTTCACTATAGAAGCTTCCCTTCTTTTTGTAATGGAAGCTGTGTTGTGGACTTGGTAGGTTCCAACTTGCTCACCAATCCTCCATGTTATGTTTCCATATGCTATAAGTGCCAGACAGTAGGGGGATCAAACAGAGCACTTAGCTCTGCCCTGGCTTGGGGAGAACTGAGAGACCTAGCCACTCTACCTGCTGGTCTCAATACTTACAGAGCCTGTCTAGCAGTTCACCAGTTCACCTCCATGTAAGATGGAGAAAGCTGTGGAAGTCTTGTAATTCAGAAGGACTGAACTCAGGACTTCTCAGAAAATGCATGCTAGGATGCTGTTGCTAGAGGTGGGTCTTGGTGCTTTCAGGCCCCTCTCAGTCGTTCTGAATCACAAGATTCAGAAGGGGTGGGCTCTGTTCCCTCAGATTCACCCAGCAGCAAGCACATACTGGAATGAAGTTCTCTGGGGAAGGTCTCCATATTTTCAGGCCCTGCCTGACAGTTTAACTCCCTATAGGGTGGAGGAAGCTGTGGGTATCTCATTATTCAGAGGATCTGAGCTCAGGGCTTCTACCTACCTAGCAGCCAACATAGGCAGCCAGGAATCAGCCTGTGGAGGTCAAATACTTCAACAGCCCCACACTTGGTGGTTTTTTCCCACCATGACACCCAGGGTATAGGACTTGTTTCTATACTCTGGTTGGAGGGTGGGACCTCCAACCATTGGACCCATCTAGGACTGCTAGACTTCATCCCTGCTTGAACTTCTCTGCAGGATCATATCACAACCTCTCCCTCTCCACAACTACCTCTCCTGGCCTTCTTCCACTCATGTGACAAGGTGTCTTGTGTCTCCCTTAGCTGTGATTATTTCATGTTTTCAAGTCCCCACAGTATTCCAGTCTTAAACAATGCACCATTTCTCAAGATGGCATCTTGCTACAGACCTCTGAAATAAAGATAGTAACAGAATGTCTTTCTTCACTGAGGCCAGCCTTTCACTCTACAGCCATCACTGCCTCACCAAATCCCCACATTGCACTCAAGGCTTATGGGAGGTATGGGCTTATCTTGCTGCTTGAATTGCCAGCCTGTTATCAGGCAAATCTCTGTACCTTGTGTTTGTGTCTTCAGCTTTCCCCTCCACCCCCTCAGTGAGCTTAGGATGGAGGTTGAAACTGTTTGTTGTTTTTTCTGTTGCCTCAGTTTCTCCATTCTTTTTGCTCTCCCGCTACCTCTTTAGTGATTCTTGACATTCTTTCTTTATTTCTCTTGTCAGAATATAGTATCTTGTGTGTTACCTGTCTCTTCTTGTTCACAGAGTCAAAACAGTGGACACTTCTAATCCACCATCTTGCCCCTGTGAATTTAATTACTCTCTAAATGTTTGCTATAATTCACCCATGAAGCCATCAGGGTCTGAACTTCTCTTTGTTGAGTTTTTTTTAATTTATTATCTTCTTTAAATTACTGGTTCATTCTCTTTGCTGGTCAGAATTTTTATTTCTTTTTAAATTAGTTTCATTAATTTGTATGTGTCTGGTAAATTGTTCATTACGTCTTGGTCATCTAATGTGTTGCCATGAAGTTGTTTATAATATTCTCTTATATTATTTGTTATTTTCCATAAGGTTGGTAGCAATGGCCCCACTTTCATTTAATTTTAGTTATTTTCATCATCTTACATTTTTTCTTTGTTAGTCTAGTTAACATTTTGTCAATATTGCTGATGTTATCAAAGAACAAATTTTTTGTTTCATTGATTCTATTGCTTTTGTTCTCAATTTTGTTTAATTCTGCTTAAACATTATTATTTTCTTTTTCTGCTAGCTTTGAGTTTACATTGTTCTTTTCTTTTAGTTCTTTAAGGTGTACATTTATACTAGTGACTTGAAAATTCTTTTTAGCATAGGAGCTTATAACTATAAATTTTCCTCCTAACAATGGAATTCTCAGGAAAAGTTTCTATTCCCATGTTGAATGGGTCATGCTTTCCTGTTTCTTGTATTCTTTGTGAATTTTTATTGAAAAAAGCACATTTTTGTGATTTTGGGGATCCAACTCAGGGCCTTGCACATGCCAAGTAAGCACAATCTACCACTGAGCAACATTGCCCTGAAATGTGTACGTTTGAACATTGTAACATGGTGCTTTGGATTATTAGATTTTCCCCCCTTTCTCCATGGTTCGTGGTTTTGGATTGTGTATAACTATAGTTGTCTGCTTATTTAATAACTTTTTCCAAACTATTTTTGTCAAGATTTTATGCTTTGTCATGTGTGATCAATGAACTTTCTATTCCTTTAGCTTGTGTTTTGTGTTTTGTCAATATTGTTGATCTTATCAATGAACAAATTTTTGACAGCGATTTGCCTTGCAATTGCAAGATTTCCCTTGCACTCTATCTATCTATCTATCTATCTATCTATCTATCTATCTATCTATCTACTCTGTGCCAGGCACTTCTTTAACTCTTAGGCAGACTGTTGATAACTCTGCTTTAGCCTTCACTTTCTGCTTGCCCTGAGTCCACAGATCATCCGGAGGTGAAAGTTTAGAGTCTTCATAGGTATTTTCTGAACATGTGTCCTGCCCTGAGCATGTGTATACCTTTCTTCATTCCACAGTATACATGGGTGATTTTGAATGTTTTACTTTTCTAAAGAAATTATTTCCCCAGATTTTTCTTCCAGGGTTCAGGTGGTGTACTATTTGCTCCAACCATAATATTTTGCCCTGGGTGGGCATAAATTTTTCACTTGTCTTACAATTTTCTTTTAGCAATATCCACCAATTTATACCATGAATGAGTTAGGAGAAATGGAGACATGTTCCTTGGACCAGTACTCCAGGGAACTTCCATACAGTTTTAAACAAACCAACACAACAATTCTTAGTAAGGTCTGTTCTATTGCTTCTGAAACCAGGAACCAGGGTACAGCACAAGAAATTTGTGCTGCTGAACTGAACAGGACATGGGGCAAGAACAGAAATAAATATTGCAAAACTTTTTACCATGTAGAAATTGCCTTTTGCTTGATTCAACATTTGTTTGGTTTCTATAAATCAGTAATTATTTTACAGAGTTCTGATAAAGTTGGTCCTGACAGTTTCTGCTTATTTTTTCCATGTGTCTGTGGATGGATGGAAGTTTGGACATACTGATGTCATTCTCAACACCAAAGTTTTAGCTGGGCCATTGAGTACAGAACTTATTCTGGAAGACTTGCTTAAGAAGACTATATTTTCCTTATAAAGGAACCCTGGTCTCCATATATCTTCCTTACCTAGAAATCTTTGCTTAGACTTAGACTTAGAGGATACCTTTGGGCATTTGAGTGTTGGTGAGTGGTAGGAAAGATTCTTCTAATGATTAAGGCAATGAGAAGGAAAGTTAAGCAATGTTTCAGTCTGTTGACCAAATTACAATCTTCCTTTAAAATGTGTCCCCCAAAATGACTTTTGTTGATGCATTTGTTCTCTCCTGCAGTTAGTCTCTCTTACTTCCATTCTTTCTCAACCAACAGCAAACATTCTTTACTCAAAGGAAGACATAGTTCCTTGCTAGTCACAGCTCTGAAGTATTTTAACATTTCCACTATCCTAGATAATGCCACTGGTAATATACTTTTACCTGATGGGTCTTCTTGCCAACCATACTGCTCCCATTTTCACAGTTCGTCTCCTTGTCCTAGCCTTTATTACTTAACATTTAAAGTACAGATCTATTCTAAGATCATTGCTCTTTCTTGCCCACCATTGTCACCACAGAAGAGGTCATCGGATGTGCTCTACCTTGCTTATACTGGCTACTTCCTTTGAAATCTGATTATTTTAGTTACTGGAAATTCATGCTAATTTTCTTTTGCCATCTTGACCTTATCTGACCCTCCTAAATCTTTCTTGTATCATGGCCTTCCCTTAGAGCTACATTTTTAGTCCTTACAATAGTTCTTAGAACTAAACCATATAATTTTCTCTTCACCTCAATTCTCTCCCTCTGCTCTAGGTTCATTATTCTTACCCTCTTCCAAACTCTGTGAACTGTACCTTACAAACATAGGTAGCTTGTATTTCTTTGGCATTTTCAGAAAATATGGGTTATGGAACTGTCAGACAAATTGTCAAAGCTGCAGTTGCTGCAGGTGAAATGGAAACTAAGTGTTGAGTGTACAAATTAGAAATTGCACTAATTTCCTCATTATCTAATTAGACCAACATTCTACAGCAAACATGCATTGTGGGTATTTTTCCTTCATTTTCAGGGTGTATTGGAAATTTCATTACTATTATAAGGATGAGGAAACTATATGGTCCTACAGAAGCTTATGAAATATATAATTAAAAATAAAGTTCCCCCCCCATGCCTTCCAAGTGTTGAACAACTTGGTGAAATCATCCGTATGTATTTTGTCACTGTAAAAGGGAGTACCAGATGCAAAATCATCATCTTCTACCAAGAGGTGACCAAGGCTGTAAAGGATATGGTCAGAATGATGTGGAATAAAACCTCAGCAACAGATGGAGCTCTACAAAAAGAATAGATCTGGGTAACAGAATTTTCTGGAGTTTAAAGTTACTTCTCTGAATTTCAAGACTTTTTAATTTAGCCACTATGGTCAGAATGTTTTCTAACATGTATTGCATACTTCCTTGCCTTTTTAGGCCCAATATATGGAATATAATTTCATCTCTTCTCAATGACTCAGGGTCCATGGTATGATTTTCTGCTTCTCAGTGTGCTATGCCCAAAGATGCCTTTGGGGCCTACCATAGACCATAGGAAATTTTTCATGCCAACACTAAATGTGAGAGACTGTAGAGTAATTTTGTCAACTTTTTCCAAGTTTTTTTCTTTTTTTCCCTTACTGTAAGTATTCTTTATCTTTGTTTTAACATCCACCGTCTAGCTTTAAAACATAATGTCCCTAGTCTCTTGTAAGACTGGATACAAAACCTGCAAATTTGGTTAGAATTGTGTGTAAAATGCATTTTTAGATTCTGAATCAAGTTCTATAGGGCCTCATCTTCAGGAAAGCTCATGAGTTAAAATACATGGGCTTTGTGCACAGATGACCTTTTTGCTTAGCTCCTTATAGTTAAATAATGTTGTTGTTTTAGTAAAGTAAGGTGTGGAAAGGGGAAGGATTACTTTTTACTCTAACATTCAAGTTACTGTAAAGTCAGGAGGTAGTTGATAGTGTGCTTTATGCTGCCCTCCACTGTACTTGCATGTTCTTATTTCACTTTTTTAGAGAACTACATTAAAGCCAGAGCTGAAGGCTATAGTTTAAGCATATAGATAGGTTGTACCCCTTTCCTTTAACTCCAGTTTCTGATCTCAGGATCACTCACAGTCTAATGTGTGGAATTCTTAAGGCTTTCACCTACAGATCTTGCAGAAAAAAGGGTTAGGGTACAGCCCATCTTAATTATATATTTTTTCACATGCTTAGTAAATGGTTTGGTCACATGCCAAGGTTTGAACTTAGCAGATGCTCTTTGGAGAGATTATAGTGAAAAAGGCATGCTTAGGCACTTTTAGCAAAGCTAAGGATCTTATTCAGTTCTTCTATCTATCCCAAAGTTGCAGGAAACCTTTGTTACTGTCATGCAGAGCCTAAAATCAACTAGAAAAAAATGGACAATGAAAACAGAAGATCTGTGCTATATCAGATTCAGTGAGGGGTATTCAGATGTTAGTAAGTCCTGTGTCTGCCATATAATTCAATCATTGATTTATTTAATTTCACCCTCTGGACCCAAATCATTTTTTATGAAAAGTAAAAGTAGCCCAATGTGACCTTGGTATTCACCTGAGTACTGAGTATCTTGAAAGGAAGGCAAACACTGGTGGTTTTTTCACTGTTCTATCTGCTCCTTCACTTTAATTACACTCTTTCATGAGGAACCAGATGGCCACTAATTAGGGAGGGTCTCCATATAAGGGACCCCAATGGACAAAACCTTCTTGTACTGTATATCTAACAGATGCTAAGTCTAACTAGACTTTTAGTTATGCTACCTAGGGCTACAGGGTAACTCCCTGTTGGGTGGGAGATACCTAACATAGAAAATGCCCTGAAATGATGGTGTCTCACATAAAGAAATGCTTATTACCCAGTAGTTATCAATTGGGGATTCATTAGCACCCAGTATTTTTGTAGGTCTTCTGATCTAATGAGAATTGATTGTAAACACATGACTCTGAGGTCCTTTCCATTTTTAATTTCCTACTGAATGATCAAAAGAAATTTAATTTGTGCTCAGTGAAACCACCATTCTGTGTTACCTTTTTAAAAATCAGTTCCTGCTAATTCAGAACTCCTGTATTAGCTGGATTTTTGATGAACTAGAGCAGTCCATTTATAGACCCCGACTAATAACTCAGTGTTCATTAGGTAGATGGCTAGTTAAGATCAGACACCTAAAGAACAAATTCATAAACATGCATGTCACACAAGGAGAAGTTTAATGATATGTATCAGCCAGAGTGTAGCCCTTCCCTACACGGTCCTGACAGACTTTTAGGAGATTAACTGATATGCAACAAGAAGGATGATAATAGGGAATTACTGACATTGTTAGTCAGCATATAGCTGGATAAAGCTTTGACATATACTCTAACACACACACACACACACACACACACACACACACACACACACAGAAGCCATGTGGTCAAGGGACTTGGGTTCTAAGCTTTGCTTTTCTATTAACTACCCACATGACTGACAACTCTGTTTCCTTACTGAAAAATTATGATAGCTTCCTTTACCTGTCTCATAGGTTTGTGAAAAGGTTTTAGTTTGTGTTCCTTCAGAAATAGACCCTAAGATGATGAGGTAAATGTAAATTGTTTCTCTGAGAGTTAAAGAAAATATTGGTAGAATGAAGTAGTGAAAAACAAGAAAGGGAAGTGAAGCAGACATTAAAGGAGTTACTATGAGAGTAGATACCATAGAAGGTCACTGGGGCTTAAGGCTTCAGAGGATAGTCTGGGAGACAGTGTAAGATATCTACTCCACAGGTAGCCCACCTGAAGGGTGAGGGTGCACCAACACCTACTAGCCATTGGTTGAAGGCTATTAATTCCTCAGTATGTCCAACCTGCCACAGGGGTTGGCAAAGTAAGTTCTGGGATCCAGAGAAAGTCCCCAGAAAAGAAATGCAAGTGCTATCAGTAGAAAGTTGGGGTGGTATATAGTGAAATGAGAGTGAGGAGATATGGATATGATTGCATCTACTTCATTTAGCACAGTAAATATATTTTGTATAAATAAAAGTTTAATTTAATAAATAAAATAATAATTATAAGCATTAGAATTATAGTTACTTGTTAGCACTTATGAAACTGATGCCAGAGAGCCATATGGCTGGAAAGAAATTGAAATTAAAATAATTATGATCCATAACATCTATTGAACACATAGTATGTGTCAGATGCCATAATATGTGTTTTAAATACATTGACTCATTTAATCCTCTGTGAGTTAAATATTGTTATTATCTCCATATTAAATAGGAGAAGATTGAGGCTCAGAGACCCAAAATAACTTGCTTAAGGTCACAAAGCTAATGTTTGGCAGACTTGAGATTTGTACTTGGTGGTCAAAATTTCTAGTCTATACCCTTAAAACCAGTACAATCCTCCATTATTAGTAGGACATATGTCCCAAGAACCCAGTGGATCCCTTAAACCATGGAGAGTACCAAACATACATTACGTTTATTTTTATACATTCATACCTAAGAAAATAATAAAGCTTAATTTAGAAATCAGATGCAGTAAGATATTACCAATAATAATACTAAAATAGAACAATAATGACAATATGCTGTAATAAAAGTTATGTGAATATGGTCTCTCTCTTTCAAAATATCTTATTGTACTTTCACCTTTTCACTTAAGGGAAGTATTTCATGGCTTTTCTTTGGCATATCTAAGTTGTCAGCATTATTATGCTTGCACATTTGGGTCATTATTAAGTAAAATAAAGTTTACTTGAACACAGGCACTGTGGTACTGAGAGAGTAGCTCTGTTAAGTGAGATAACTACTAAGTGATTAACAGGTTGGCTAGTATATATAGTATGGATACCTTGGACAAATGGGCAATTCATGTCTCCAGTGAAGTAATGCAAAGATCATCACATTACTCAGAATGGTGAGGAATTTAAAACTTATGAATTGGTTATTTCTGGAATTTTCCATGGAACATTTTGGACAGCAGTTGACCATGGATAACTGAAACCTCGGAAAGTGAAACCTTGGATAAAGGGAAACTATTGTATTCTACTGACAACCATGGGGGTAAGAATCTGACACAGTTTCTCTGGTGACCTTGAAGATCCTGTCTCTTTAATTTCTCATTTACGACTGACCGACTGACCGCCTTAGCTGGTAAAGAGGATTTAAGATAGCTTGCTGAGCTTTTGTCAGCTGATTTCTGGATCAGTGCCTTGAAAATGACAGGACTCTGATCTATTTTTTCATGGGTTATATTGCATATAGCTCCATAGTGGGAAAGAAATCAACATGTTTTATGAACATGGCTCCCATTATTGCTGAAAGACATATAATATAGTTTGACTTTCTAGTTCTTGATGGTCTTAGGCAAGCTGGTCAATCTGAAAAAAAAATTTTGCTTTAACTGTTACTTTATGGAAACTAGGGTGATTACTCAAATGCAAATCAAATAAACTAGACTTAATTTGCATGTCTCAATCCACTCAGGAGGAGCAGCATGGGGAAGCTGGAGTGTTAAGGATTAGAAACTAATTCTCTATATGCAGCCTATGATGAGGCTGACGGATGCTCCCTGCAGATATGACAAGTGCGTATCTTATCTGAAAATTATCTTCTGCAAGGACTTTGATATAAACCTTCTAACTGGTACCAATGAAATGACAGTGTTGCAATCAAGTTTCCCTAGCACTGTGACAGCCATTAAAAACTGGATCTATGGGAAGGGAAGATATATGGTTTCAGACATTTGGAGGAGAAATAGAAGGTGCCACAGTGGATGTGGGGACGCTGATGTTATTTATGGGCTGTGTTCAGTTGCACCAAAAGCAATAATGTTTTTTGCCTTTAACTCTCCTCCTCCATCTGGGATCACATCTTCAGTTGTCTCTTATGTACATATACTATTAACCTCTGAGGTTCATCATGTCAAACAGAACTTTTCACCCTTCTCAAACTATTTTTGTACTTCTAATAGTACTGATGATTTTGTGTTCCTGTTCCTTGACTTACGTTCTCAAGATCATGGTCTCTCCCTTTTCTTCTCATATGATAGTCTGGCACTTTTCTGTTCCCCACACTCAGCTATTCTGTGACTAATAGTAACTACAAACTCTCTGCTTCTAACACTACACATATATAATATAACTTGGCCATATTTCTCCACCCTAATTTCTGTTCCTCCTAGACAAGTCCTCATTTGTCCTGTAATCCTACCAGGTTTGGTTTGTTCTCACCTCCTGCCTTTGAGAGCCTTCTTTTCTTCTTCTTTTTTTTTTTTATGCTGTACTAGGGGTTGAACTCAGGCCTCCACATTTGCTAGGTAGGCACCCTACCATTTGAGCCATGCCTCCAATCCTTTTTGCTCTGGTTATTTTGGAGATAGGGTCTTGCTTTTTGCCCAGGCCCACATTGACTATTATCCTCTGATTTTCTGGGATGACAGGCAATGCCAGTGCACCCCGCTATTGGTTGACATGGCATCTCATGAACTTTGTGCCCAAACTGGCCTCAAACTGTGATTCTCCTGATTTCAGCCTCCAAAATAGCTAAGATTACAGGCAAAATGTTCTTCCTTCTTCTATTTGCCTTTGCAAAGTCTATCCATCCTTCAAGTTATTGCCCATGAAACCTTTCTGTCTACTGTAATTCACTGTGCTTCATATTATCTGTACCCTTTCTTTTGACTATATACTTACGTATCTATTATACTGATAATAGAAATGCTTCTTTTAGGAATCTCATCTCAACTGGATTATAAATCTCTTGAGACAAGAACTGTGGCTTACATTTCTCCTGAGTTATCACAGTCTCTAGCCTTGAGAGTATCACCTTTAAAGTTCACTGACAATGTGGACATTGTCTACTACAGTGTGAGGTTTTCCTCGGAGGCAACAATTGTATACATCTGTATACAAGTACTTTAATTTAATTTGATTTTTGTTGTGAGTTTAGGTTTATTTATCTTAGATTAGAAAAAAAGGAGCCAATTTGTGGCAGAAGGCATTCTATTGATGTTGCAGGCAGTCAAGGATTTGCTAAAGAAATTCAATCTCATGTAAATTCAAGTTACACTAAGCCAGCAGCTACATTTGGAGCTACCTGTTAAGAAGAGGGATTTTACCATCTTTTTAGGCAATAGCATAAAAATTACTTCATACTGATAGCAAAAAATTGATAAGGTACTGTCTATATTTTCAGTGGTGATGCACTGCCATCTGAAAGTTTCTTTATTGAAACGAGGCAGAAAAGGTAAAGGTAGGGAACTCAAAAGGGGAAATGGTTTTGTACACTCTTCTCATTTTGGAAGACTCTGAAAGCTTAGAATTGGGGAAGAATAAAAGCTTTTTCCATTTAAGGAAAGAGCTCATGGCTCTTTCTTTGGTAAGTCAAATAGACCTCTTGAAGCCATGTACTAGTCTGGGGGGAATATGATTTAAAAATAAAGATTGAGAGTGAAGTAAAGATGAATATTCTAGTTATAATCTAAGAATGAGACCAAGTTTTGGTTAAACTATAGTTAGCAAAGATTGTTTTGAAAGGCAACAAATTACATATTTTTATTTTCTTGAAATTGTTTTGTGTACCCAACTTTTAAACACTTCTCAACATATTGCCTAAAATAAGATAGACTAGTAAAGCGCAATGTTCTTTATAAACTATAAAGTCCTGGAAATCTACAATTTTTGTTAGACTCTAAGGTAAGCCTACCTGTTTAAAGTTGATCATTCAAGCCACTTACCCCAGGAACATACTGCCACCTGTTGTTCATGTATCTGAATTACATGAAAAGTGCCTGAAAGGTTGAATCGTCTGAGGATTGAACTACGTAACTAAGAATATGAAGTGACATTTGTCATCTAGCCTGACATCTCAGTGGGTACAGGTAATAATTTTATGAGATCTGTATATGTAATTATTAAATGAGATATAATGTTTCAAAAAGATAATTATTACAAAAGAAACCTTAGTTTCCTCACCTATAAAATGAAATGATACAGAAGTGTTATGAGAAGCCAACGTAGAGACTATGGAAGCATACATACCATATGTATGCTCAGTGTTGCCAATGTGAAATGCTGAATAGCAGGTGAAACAGCATGCTGTCATGGACTCAGTGAATATTAAAAGGCTACAGTTTGCTTTCTTCTCATGCTATATTATTTCCTTTGATTTCCCTTGTGCTATTCCAATAGATTGGGAAGTTGTGTGCATTTCCTACCTCTAAAACTCTCAGTTTGATATGAGGTTTTCCAGAATCTTCCTTAGACTATAAAGTCCATTTTCTAATTGTTTATGATTATATTAGCTGCATAGTGCCTATATCTCTTGGAGGAAAGGAGAATAGGTCTATATCCTTCTGGGCCACAATTAATTCATGAAAGATATTAGAAATCCTGGATTATTGCTCTATTTCTGCTTATCTCTCATTATGCAATATTTTATAAGTCATTTAACTTTGTTTTACCACTATTTCCAAGCTATGAAATGGACATAAACTTTGCTTTATCTACTTCAAAAGGGTGGTATGATAAGCTGATAATAACCCTGCCCAAACTACGTATGTTCCTGGAGTCTGTGAAGTTACCTTATATGGCAAAAAGAAAGTGGTCTTTGTTTTGTAGGTGTAATTAAGGATTTTGAGATGGAGATTATCTAGTGTGCCATTAGTGGAATCACAAGTATCTTTTTAAGAGGGAGGCAGAGAGAGACTTGATGACAAACAGAAGTGGAACAAGTTATGTCACTATGGAGACAGAGATTGGAGTTGTGTTTTAAGCCACTCAGTTTGTGGTCATTTGTTACAGCAGCCACAGGATACTAATACAGGTGGCATAAAGAGTAAAGGCCCTTGGGGCATAGAAAATAGCCAATGAATGTTAAACTGAGCTGAAAGTGACAGGTGTGTGAGATATGAAGTGTCATATATTTGTAAGGAGTAACCATTACCTGATTTTGATTCCCTAATGGTTGGTTCTCAATAATTCATCTTTATTTTATTTGGTGACACTGGGGTTTGAACTCAGGGCTCTTGCACTTGAGCCATGCCTCTATCTGTTTTTGGTTTAGGTTATTTTTCAGAAAGGGTCTCGTGTTTTTATTTGGGCTGGACTTGTATCATGATCCTCCTACCTACATCTCCCATGTAGCTAAGATAAGAGGTATGCATGACCATGCCCAGCATGTTCATTGGGATGGGGGGATGTCAATAACTTTTTGCCCAGGGAAGACCCTGAGCCACTATCCTCCTGATCTCTGCCTCCCAAGTAGTTGGGATTAAAGGTGTGAGCCACCATGCCTGACTAAGAAATTCATCTTTAGAGTATAAAAATATTACTCTGATAATGTTGAGTTGTTTAAGGTCAATGGAGGCAGTTTATTATATGTGGGGGAGGAATTAACTACTCAAATTATTTATCTGAAACTTCCAATGTTGTCTTTGTTTTTAGAATGAGTTCATTCATACAATTTATAAAATATAATCTTTCTGGCTCTCCAGGGATTAAATTTTAGGATCTCTAAATGCCTTTATTTCTAGAGCAGTGTTTCTCAGTTTAAGGTAATTTTGCCCTTCTCCCCCAGGGGACATTGGTGATGCCTGGATCCCTATTGGTTGTCGCAAATGTGGTGGGAATGTAGACTAGTACAACCACTCTGGAAAAAAATTTGGAGGCTACTTAAAAAGATGGACATCGATCTACCATTTGATCCAGCAATACCACTCTTGGGGATATACCCAAAAGACTGTTACTCCAGAGGCACCTGCACATCCATGTTTATTGCGGCACTATTCACAATAGCCAAGTTATGGAAACAGCCAAGATGTCCCAGCACTGACGAATGGATTAAGAAAATGTGGTATCTATACACAATGGAATTTTATGCAGCCATGAAGAAGAACGAAATGTTATCATTCGCTGGTAAATGGATGGAATTGGAGAACATCATTCTGAGTGAGGTTAGCCTGGCTCAAAAGACCAAAAATCGTATGTTCTCCCTCATATGTGGACATTAGATCAAGGGCAAACACAACAAGGGGATTGGACTATGAGCACATGATAAAAGCGAGAGCACACAAGGGAGGGGTGAGGATAGGTAAGACACCTAAAAAACTAGCTAGCATTTGTTGCCCTTAATGCAGAGAAACTAAAGCAGATACCTTAAAGCAACTGAGGCCAATAGGAAAAGGGGACCAGGAACTAGAGAAAAGGTTAGATCAAAAAGAATTAACCTAGAAGGTAACACCCACACACAGGAAATCAATGTGAGTCAATGCCCTGTATAGCTATCCTTATCTCAACCAGCAAAACCCCTTGTTCCTTCCTATTATTGCTTATACTCTCTCTACAACAAAATTAGAGATAAGGGCAAAATAGTTTCTGCTGGGTATTGAGGGGGGGAGCGGGAGGGGGTGGAGTGGGTGGTAAGGGAGGGGGTGGGGGCAGGGGGGAGAAATGAACCAAGCCTTGTATGCACATATGAATAATAAAAGAAAAATGAAAAAAAAATGTGGCATGTTGCTGGCATGTAGTGAGTGGAGACTATGGATGTGGCTAAACATCTTATAATGTACAGGACAGTCCCACAACAAAGAATTATGCAGCCTAAAATGTCAAGAGTGCAGAGGCTGAGAAACCCTGCTGTAAGTGGAAAGAAAATTCCAGGCAGCAAGCCTACTCCTGCCCTCATCCCACCTTTTTGCTTTATTTCTTTTGGATTAGAAAAGATGACTATAGAGTTTGTTCAAGGCTATGGGACTTGGTGGGATGGTGAGTTTATAAGACCCCTTCTCTGAATAATGTTTTGGCTTATTGCCACTGGAAGGAAAAGTTCTGAAGCTCTTTCCAAAGCTCTTACCGCAATGAACAGTTCTCCTGGAGAGAGAAGCAAAGTCACAGCCTGGTGCTTCCCTCTACACCAGGGCTTAGATCAGTAGTTTAATTCCTGACCCCCTGCAGGTTGTCATCCTCTCATAGTCACCAGGGCCCACAATATATTATTTAGAATCACAGTGTTTGTTTACATGCCTAGATAAAATGGGTTTGGCATTTTTATTGCACTGCAGTAAAAGTTTAGAGCTTACATAAGCCAGATAAATGCAAAGTCAAGGTGACTCTATTTTATGTATCACATTAACATAGAACTGCACATCCCTGGGGCACTCTTCAGGAATCCAAGGAAGCCGGGACTATGCTGCCTGGAAAAGGGAAAAGACTGATACAATTGGAGGATTAACATGGGTAGTGAGAATTCTGTAGAACCTTGGCATTTTTCCTATCTGGAATCTATCTCTGCTCTGGAGTAGTCTGTAGAGGACACTTAGCAGGATCACACTGAATGCACATTCCCTGTCCACTTTTCTCCTCCTGCTTTTGCCTCCTCTATTATGACCAGAAAGTACTGACATCATCATTGTTCCATCAGGTTTGCTCTTCAAGAGTTCAAAAATAAAGTGTACTAAAACTTTCCTTGGCCCATCCAACCCACATTGACAAGGAATTATTTCACTGGACAATTAGTTTTGTGATGGCAGGCACTCTTGTTTTGTTTCCTTATTAAATCTTTAGTACCTAGCATAGTGCTTGGTGCACAGTAGGTTCTCAAAAGTATTTGTTGTTGGATAAATGGATAAATGAATGCTCAGGCTTTTTTTTTTCTCTTCATTTGAGGCCCATATTCTCCAATTGATGCCTTTGGTGGAGCTACTTAGATGACCTGTATTTATCCACAAATATCTATTGCATATCCTTTTAAAGGTCATTTTCAAGCTTTATCATTTATCAGAATCATGTGGAGGGCTTGTTATAGCCACCTCCAGAGTTTCTAATTCAGTAGGACTTGGGTGGGGCCTAAGAATTTACATTTCCAACAAGTTCCCAGATGATAACCATGTACTCAAAAGTTTCCAAAGTGATAACCACTATTAGCTTTGTGCAGTTGTTAACATGTGGTAGACATGAGCTGGTTATAGCTGAAAGCACAATGATACTTATTAACTCTTCTGATATAGAGGAAACATTATAAAGAAAAATTAAAAATTTAAAAGTTCAGCCATATAAATGAGTTTTTGAGACATGGTCTTGCTATGTGGCCAGGCTGGTCTTGAATCTATATCCACATGCCTTAGCCTTCCGAGTGTGGGGATTAGAGGCATGTATTGCCACACCCAGCTACAGTTAATTTTAAAAATGCTAATTAAAACAATAATGAGGTTTCCAATCAGAGGTTTGCCACCATAATGGTAAAGAAAAAGGAGGCTATTCCATGCTAGCAAGAGAAAAAGTGTTTCATACTATACTTGAGGGGAGTCTAATTTGGTGCAGCCTTCTGCTCACTGGCTGTTTTTTCTTATCCTTAAGATCTCAGTTCTTTATAGACCTTCCCTGATTGTCTAATTTAAAGAAAGACTTTTCCTTATTATTCATTGTGTTTGATTTTATAAAACTCTATACATATACAGTCTTGTGTTTGATTCTTTAATTATTGTGGTTCCTACTAAATTGACAACCCCTGGAAAGGCGAGCACATGTTTGTTTTATTCATTGCTCTATCTCCAGTGCCCAGAGCTACGTCTGGCACCCAGTATGACTGTTTGTACAGTCATATTATACTGGGAAACACTGGAAATAATGTAAATGCTCAGCAATAGGTGTTTGGTTTAAAATGCAGTACATCCAATCAGTGGGATGGATTTGCATGCACTAAATATGGTTTACATAGAAAAATACTTTTTGACACAGAGTCATGCCAAGAAATATAAAGGGGAAGGAGTGATAAAAGCAGGTTTCCAAATAAGCATATGGAATAAATTTTGGAAAAAACGTAAGATCTCTCACTAACTCTAAGATGCCATAATTTTAAGACTCATCATCATTATGATAAGCTCAACCATATTTGTGAGAACACTACCACATAAACTGTGAGCATCAACTAAAAAATCCAGCACAATTCCAGAAACACTAGAATAGGAAAGAAAATATACCATAGAGTCTAACATGCACTGGAAGCATTGGAATTACAATGTCTACACTTGCTTTTGAGTCCTTCCTCTGCTGAAAAATCTTGGGAGAAGTAAGTAATCTTGTTGGTTTTCATCTGTAAAGTGGGATTGGTCATAGTGACCTCAATTGTTTAGAAATTAGATGGTTCAAATGAAAGTTTTCAGCAACTGTAAAATGCTCTTCAAATGTGAATTGTTATGATTACAGTTGCATTTCATCTTGCCTAAAAAATGCCAAGAACCAGGAAACTGCCTTGTGTTAAAGGTATACTGGCCTGCCTTTTTCCTGTTTTGGGTAAGAAATGATTCCTTCTTATTCCACTCCTCCTCCTTAAATCCATCTGGCATCATCACCAACTGCAGAGGTCACCAGTGCAGAAACAGAGACAGAGCATGTGTTTTGGGCTAAAATATAGTTTAATGTACAAATGTAGCATATTTGTGACTGAAGTATGAATGTTCAGAATGGCTGTCTGAATATAGGACTTGGTTCAGCAAATCAGATTGTTCCAAAGAACCTAAGGCACTGTGGGCAGGATGGTGGGTGGGCTCCATAATCAAATAAAAATCCCTCTATAAATTTTATTACCCTCTCAGAGATGTGTAATGTACATTAGAATTAAATCCTATGACTTTAAAGCCTTTCGTATTTAAAGATTCTGACAACCTTGCAATAAAAGTGCCTGTTTTGCTTTGCTTATTCCAGCATTTTCTAGGCTGAATTGATTTTTCCCCAATGTTCTGGATGGACATATGCCATGTGCTGGACAATAGTGCCTTGGGTGATTATTTCAGGGAAGGTCTCCCACATGGTATGATGCAAAAGACAGTGCAATAATGGATATTTCAATTTCTGCTCTCAGGGAAGGCAATATCAGTTTGATGACAGAAAAAACAAAAACTAGGTTTGGGCAGGTTATATGTGTGTGACTTGAAGCAGAGAAAAAGGTGTGTGTATGTGTGTGTGTGTGTGTGTACCTCTTGCTTACTATACTTCAGTTAGAAAATATTTGAAATTAGATGGGGCACTGATAAGAGCATCTAGTTCAGGTATTCATGCATGTGAAAACTGAGGCTCAGATGGATAAGTCATTGGCTTGAGATGACAGGTCACCCACTTACCAGTTTAGTTTTCACCACTCTGTGCATGTTATTTTCTGAACTTCTCAAGTAGGAAACAGAAGGAACAAGGAAAAAGTAGAAGAAGCATTATTACCCATGTTTAATGGGTAAAAAGGAATCTGCCATGCATTATTTGAGACTCATTGAGTACCTGTTGAAGAGCAGGATAGAGATTACTATGCTCAAATTCCTAGGTGGATCAAAAATAAGAATAAATTAAATAACTTGCATTAGGACCCATGATTGATGACAGGCATAAGTCAGTGCCTACTCTATTTGTCACCACCCAATGCATTTATCCCATATATATTTTTTGTCCTTTTCTGTTCTGCTCTGTGCTTTGAAAGGCTGACTCTAGTTGGCTTTAGGTAATGAGAGGTTCCTGTACAAGAATGATGAATGGGAACAGATAGAACAGGATACTTCTTTGCTTTGGTGCCATTTCCTTGGTGCCATCATTCCAACTTCTTCCATCACAAGGTTCCAGTTTGTTCCTTTACCTCTAGAGTTGACAACCAAGTCCTTCTATTGCTAGTTTTTGGGTGCCTCACCATTTCTTTGTCCATTTTCCTTATTAGAATTTCCAATAGATGCAATACCACTTCATGATAAAAGCTCTAAGAAAATTAGGAATAGAAGGAATGAACCTCAACATTATAAAGGCTGTATTTGACAAACCTATAGTCAACATCATAGTTAATGGGGAAAAACTGAATCCATTCCCACTAAACTCAGGAATGAGACAAGGGTGCCCACTCTCGCCACTCCTATTCAACGTAGTCCTGGAATTCATAGCCAGAGCAATAAGGTAAGAAGAAGAAATAAAAGGAATACAAATAAGTAAAGAAACAGTTGAAATATTCCCATTTGCAGACAATATTATCCTATACCTCAAACACCCAAAAAACTCCACCTGAAAACTTCTAGACACCATAAACAGCTTCAGCAATGTAGTAGGATACAAAATCAACTTACAAAAATCAGTAGCCTTTCTATACACCAATAATGAACAAATTGAGAAAGAATATAGGAAAACAATTCCACTTACAATAGCCTAAAAAAATTAAATACCTAGAAGTAAACTTAACAAATGATGCAAATGACCTCTTCAAGGAGAACTACAAACCACTGAAGAAAGAGATCGAGGAAAACTACAGAAGATGGAAGATCTCCCATGCTCATGGATTCAGAGAATCAACATAGTAAAAATGGCTATACTACCAAAAGCAATCTACATGTTCAATGCAATTCCCATCAAAATCCCAATGACATTCATCACAGAGATTAAAACATCTACCCTAGAGTTCATTTGGAAACACAAAAGACCATGAATAGCCAAGGCAATACTGAACAAAAACAGCAATGCTGGAGGAATCAGAATACTCAACTTCAAACTATACTTCAGAGCAATAGCAATAAAAACAGCATGGTACTGACACAAAAACAGTTATGAAAACCAGTGAAACAGAATAGATGACCTGGACATAAATCCACACAGCTGTACCCACCTTATTTTTGACAAAGGTGCCAAAAACATACAATGGAGAAAATACAGCTTCTTCAACAAATGTTGCTGAGAAAAGTGTCTATCTTCCTGCAGAAAACTGAAACTAGGTCCATGCCTGTCACCCTTTACTAGTATCAACTTAAAGTGGGTTAAAGACCTTAATATCAGACCCAAAACCTTGTAGTTAGTATACAAAAGAACAGGGAATACTCTGGAAGCAATAGGTATAGGCAAGGACTTCCTCAATAGAACTCCAGCAGTCCAGCAACTAAAAGAAAGGGTAGACAAATGGGACTATGTGAAATTGCAAAGCTTCTACACAAGAAAAGAAATGGTGTCTAAATTGAAGAGACCACCCACAGAGTGGGAGAAAAATATTTGCTAGCTATACATCAGACAAAAGACTGATAATCAGAATGCACAGAGAGCTTTTTCTAAGAAAAAAATCCAAATGGCTAAAAAACACAGGAAAAAAAATCCTCACCATCCCTGGACATAAAGGAAATGCAAATCAAAACCACACTAAGATTCCACCTCAGCCCTGTTAGAATGGCTATCATGAAGAACACCACCAACAATAAATGTTGGCAAGGATTTGGGGGAAAAAGGAACCCTCATACACTGCTGGTGGGAATGTAAGCTAGTACAACCACTTTGGAAAACAATATAGAGGCTCCTTAAAAAACTAAACATAGATTGGCTTTATGATGTAGCAACACCACTCCTAGGGATATAACCGAAGGAATGTGACTCAGGTTATTATAAAATCACCTGTGCACCCATGTTTATTGCAGCACTATTTACAATAGCCAAGTTATGGAAACAGCCAAGATGCCCCACAACCGACAAATGGATAAAGAAAATGTGGTATTTATACAAAATGGAATTTTACTTAGCCACAAAGAAGAATGTAAGTGAATTTAGCCAGGCTCAGAAGGCCAGAAATCGCATGTTCTCCCTCATATGCGGATTATAGACCCAAAACAAATGCAGTAATATTATTGAACATGGGTTACACACTGAGGGGAGAACACGCATGGGTGGAATAGGGAAAGGAAAGGATACCTAAAACTTGAATGTAGTTGATATGCTCACTGTTGAGGAGTGAATAAAGTAATCTTAAATTGGCAGAGGCCACTATGGGAAGGGGGCCAGGAAGTAGTGAAGAGGTTTGGTAGAAACTAACCAATGTGGGTTGCAACACACAAGTGAATGTAAGCAATGCTAGGAATATCTCTGCATCACTATCTTTATCCCAAACTAGCCAAAATGATATGTCTTTCTTATTATCTCTTATGTTTTTCTCTTCAACAAAATTGGAGAAGAGGGTGGAACACGTTCTGCCTAGAAGCAGGGTGGGGGAATAGTGAGATGAAGGAGGATGGTAGTGGTGAGGGGGGTGAAGGTTGTGGGAGGTGGCACAAACAATGTATGCACATGTAAATAAATGTAAAAATGATAAAATAAAAGGAGAAAAGAAAGAAAAATCGTTAAAAAAAGAATTTTCATGACTGTACGGGGGTGAATTCCATTTCCTGCTGAGACTCTGACTGAATACAGTGCATATTAATATCCACAGCCTTTCTTTTGCACCTTGCTTCAATAATATAGGAGAAGTGATTAGGGGTGTTTTCCAAAGCAATGCTGATCGGTTCAAAAGTTGATAGAAGTGGACATAAACTCCCAATGGTCATGAGAAAACAAATCCTATATTCAGCCATCTGATCTTGGATCCAGTTTTGCCAGGTGAAATTTTTTTAAATCGTGTTTAAAATACACATAAGATAACATTTGCCATCTTAACAATCTTAGGTGTACAGTTCAGTAGTGTTAAAATACATTACATTGCTGTGCAATAAATCTGTAGAATTCTTTTCATCTTGCAATACTGAAACTCTATACTCATTAAACAACACCTCTCATTTCTCCCTCCACATAACCCCTAAAAACCACCAGTCTACTTCCAGTCTCTATGAATTTATCTACTCCAGGTCTCTCTTATAGGTGGAATCATGCAGTATTTTTTTTTCTGACTGTCTTAGTACAATATTCTTAAGGTTCATCCATCTTGTAAGGTATGGCAAAATGTCCTTCCTTTTTTAGGCTTAACACTATTCCATTGGGGGTGTGTGTGTGGTATTTTGATTATACATTCATCCATTGATGGGTATTTGAGTTGCTTGCATCTTTTGCCTGTTGTGAATATCAAGAACATGGATAAACAACCACCTGTTTGAGACTCTGCTTTCAATTATTTTGGATATATATCTAAAGCTGGAATTGCTGGTAATACTATTTTTAATCTTTTGATGAACTATCATCCTGTTTAAGATAGTAATTGTATGTTATGGTTTGAATTAGTGTACCCCAAAGTTCCATATAGTAAAGACTTGGTTTTAGGGGTGATACTACTGGAAGATGGTAGAACATTAGAAGGTGGGGCCTTGTGAAAGGCCCTAAGGTTATTAGGGGTGCACATGCTCTTAAAGGGAACTGTGGGGCTCCAGTCTCTTCCTTTTTCTCTCTTCCTGGCACATAATGTGAGAGGTTTGCTCGACCACATGTTTATGCCATGATGTGCTGCCCTTGACAGAGGTGCAATGGTAGGGGGCCACTCAATTTTTTACTGAATTCTATAGAATCATGAACCAAAATAAACCCTTTTCTCTTTATAAATAAGTTGCCTCAGGTATTTTGTTATAACAATGGAAAACTGATTAGTATACTGTACTTTTTATATACCAAAAACACATAATGATTTTAATTTCTCCATATCCTTGTCAACACTTTTTATTTTCTGTTTTTTCATTAGCCATGTCAATATGTGAGAGGTGATACATTATGAATTTTGTTTGCATTTTCGTAATGATTAGTGATGCAGAGCATTTGTTTATGTGATCATTGACTACGCTTTCAGGCTGAAGAAAGGGAAAAGGCTATTAATGTGTTTGCTATATTTTTAAAGTTATACTGGAGTAAAAAGGGATTTAGTTTGTTAAAAATTATAGGTGGCCATTGTTTTGGACTAAGCTCCTACACTGGGCTGCAACAGATCAGATTAAAAATCAAAGTGAAATCAGCCACGCCAAAGTTCCACGTCACCAACCCAAAAAACTGTGTTGCTATCTGGCCTTCCAAAAAACCAGAAAGAGATGACAACAAAATTTCCCAAATAGGCCAGTCTTTCAATTAGCATTATGATGAAGCTATTCCTTCATTAATCCTTGCAAAAAGTAAGATGAAGTAACCTGATGTTAGCCAGTTATTTTTCTGTTGTTCTGTCTCCCTGCCTCTATCTCACGAGGAAAGTAACTTTCAAATGACTAACCTGCTATCTATTCTTTGTTTCTGCTTTCTTCAGCCCTTCTCTGTCTATAAAACCAATCTCCTCTGCTCAGCTCACTGGAACACACTTACTCCATCTTGTAGAATGAAGTATTGCTCTGTTTTAGAATTGCAAAATAAATCCAATTAAAATCTTTAAACTAAATTGGTGTTATTTTCTCTTTTGATAAATTTGAACACCAAAGAGGAGATGGCCATAGACTTGAAAAATCTACTGGAACCTTCTTGGATAGTGGAACAGGATGGTAAGGTAAAGACTTCAAAGTCAGATAATCTATTTTTTTAGCAGTGTGACATAGATTCTTTGAACTTTAGTATCACTGATAAATCATGATAGTGGCACATACATTTCAGAGTTGTAGTGAGGACATAAATGATGGTAGACGTGGCACCAGGTTTTCTTCTTCCCATACAGAGGTATGCTTCATGTACTTAATAAAGTGGTTTAATAAAGCTGTTATTCACTCACAAATATCAAACTAGCCCACATGTATCTAACTTACACATATCTAATTGTTGTACTGATTACTGTTTACCCAAATCATAATAAAGAAGATCTAGCCAGACTTCTCTTCATTGCAATATTCAGCTGACCTAACAAAGGTATGAATATGGTACATAGACATTACAACAGTTTGAGGTGATGTGGGATCAGAAAATAAGCAAGATGGGACAGAGGAATATGGTAAATCCCCTTGGAGGAAACTTGTTCTGAGCTCAGTTTCCAAGAGAGTGATGTGAATTGGTAGGGAATGGAATTAATTGTCGAGGGAGGGAAATGTTATATGTTAAAGAATGATAAAGGGAGGAAATCTGTTGTGTTTTGAGGGCTCTCAAATCATCTTAGCATACCAAGATGAAGTGGTTGAGGTTGTAGATTGAGTACTTGGATTTAACTCAGTGGGCAGTAGGGAGTCACTGTGTAATATTGTAATAGGGAGTGGCCAGATGTGGGTAAACATATCCTATAACACTACTCATACTTGTGGTATATATGGTGGTTTTCAAAACTGGCTTAAAATATATAGATACTCAGGTAACACCCACAAAACTCTGCCTCAGGGATGAGTAGGAGTGAGGTAGACATAGGAAGTCAATATTGACCTGCAAGAGAAGTGAGGACTATGGCCAGAACTAGGGATCTGAACCCAAAAACCTGTCTGTTTTGAAAACCTGTGAACAAAACCACTCCACTGTTTAGGACATTTGGCATATTGTCACTTATCCCTGGGATGCACTTTCACTCCATCACCTTAACAGTTCTGCTCATTATTCAAAGCCTAGGTCAGATATAGCTTCCTCTTTGAGAAGCCCACCCTGGTCCACATCTCTCTCCCAACTGCTCTAATCTCTCTTGTGGTTACTATGGGACAGGACATGAGGAGACCATAGAACTAAAGCTCAGAGGGAAACTGGAGGAACAAGCCAGTCTCTGCCCATGAACAATAAGAGAAGTATCTTAAGGAGAACATGAAGTTCGAGAACAAGGAGGGGTTGATGGTGTTATCTTCACACCTTTATTTACTCTGTACATTAAATTTTTTTTGCAGTTTGCATGTGTTTGCTTATGTGAAATTGCAGATTAAATTGTCCAGTCTTAACTAACTAATCTTCACAAGTGAACAAGTAGCTTATAAAATTTTTCTATAAATAAGTCAAGGATCAAAGAGAAACTTAGGGTAAGCATAAGAGAATGTTATGAAAGTGGCAGAGCCAATAGGAAAAGGGGACCAGGAACTAGAGAAAAGGTTAGATCAAAAAGAATTAACCTAGAAGGTAACACTCACGCACAGGAAATTAATGTGAGTCAACTCCCTGTATAGCTATCCTTATCTCAACCAGCAAAAACCCTTGTCCCTTCCTGTTATTGCTTATACTCTCTCTACAACAAAATTAGAAATAAGGGCAAAATAGTTTCTGCTGGGTATTGAGGGGGTAGGGGGCAGAGGGAGGGGGCAGACTGGGTGGTAAGGGAGGGTTGGGGGCAGGGGGGAGAAATGACCCAAGCCTTGTATGCACATATGAATAATAAAACAATAAAAAAAAGAAAATGGCAGAGCTAGTGTCATTTTGCTCCTAGAAGGTCCTACTCCTAGAATAAGATCATTGTCAGCTACATTACCAGTTCAAAGCATCAACAATCTAATTAATAAACTGATAAGAAGTGGGTCAAAGAAAAATTTTCTGGAAGCCTTTGTGAGGTAAATTTTTGGGGTTTTAACAACTATTAATACCAAGAACTGAAATAACTGAACTTAGAATCAGAATTTTAGATTGATGTATCATGAAAGATCAAACTAAGTTTTAAAGGAATTTTACTTAGCCATGAGGAAGAATGACACCATTAGGTTTGAAGGTAAATGGATGCAGTTGGATGACATCATGTTAAGTGAAGTAAGCCAGGCTCAGAAACAGAAAGGCCACGTGATTTCTCTGATACATGGAAGATAGATCCAAAGATAAATATATACACAAAACAAGCATGATCATATATACAAACTCATATGTAGAACATGTTTGTCATAGTGGAGCTACTCTATGGGACTCAGGAAAGGAGGGAAAGGGAAAGAGAGATAGAGCATCAATAATATTGTAGAACATAACATCCATGAAGGTAGAGGATATGATGTGTATTGAAAGCTGTCGAAAAAGTGGGGGTGGGAGGGAAGGGGTTAGAGTAATGGAAGGGGTTGAATGGACCAGAATAAAGTATACTCACAGCGAGGATACATTGAGAATTCCCTTTGAACATTGACTTATATATTAATAACGCTAGTCAGGACTGTAATATAGTCACACTCTGTGTGTGTGTGTGTGTGTGTGTGTGTGTGTGTGTGTGTAATTACAGGAGTGGGGAGAGTGAATGAAGAAGATTAAGGTGAGGGAATATGGTTGATGGAGTTCATATACTTATGTGAAATAGAACAAAGATACCTCTTGTAATAGTTTTAAGTGGGGTGGGGAAGGGGGCAAAGGGGAGAGATGGGGGTGATCTAACCAATGTGCAATATAAGCCTATTCGGATTTGTCACAATGAATCCTCTCTGGACAATGAGTATATCTTAATAGGAAATTAATGAAAAAAATGAGGTTTGTTAAATTACATTGCTCTCTGTAAACACATTATTTTAATGTTGATTTTTTTATTGAAAACAAAAAGGATTTTTGAGACTGTTAGTATATTTATAAATTATTTTAAAGCATGGTTAATTTCAGCTTTATTGCATACTTTAAAATTTTTGTGTTTGTTTTGTATTTTACACAATATAGTTACTTAGCTATAAATATATGTGTGTATCTATAAATATAAGTATGTATATTTATAAGTACATATTGTGAGTGTAGGCTCAGTCTTTTTTCTTAGTAATCTAGTTTTCAAGAAAACTTGAAAATCACTGCATTAGGAAACTGCATGGAGGGTGAATGTGGTGGAAATATTATGTACTTATGTATATAAATGGAAAAATGAGACCTGTTGAAACTGTTTCAGGAATGGGGGGAGGAGGAAAAAGGAGACTGATGGAGGGGGTGACTTCAACTATGATATATTGTAAGAACTTTTGTAAATGTCACAATGTACCCCCAGTACAACAATAAAATAATAATGAAAAAGAGAAAAAACACAAACTGCTTGTTTGTAATAAGGTGGAAGAAAAAATAGTACCACCCGTGAAAGGACTTTTTCCGTGCAGACACGGAAGAGGCAACCATCACATTGAGTCTGCTTTAGGATTGGGAGAGAATTCAGTGATTACCAGGGTATAAAGAAGAGGTGAAGCAGTGAGTTGCAGTGATACCTGTGAGAAGAGGGAGTCATGGCTAAAAGGCTTCTACTAATCCATATTGTCCCTTTGTACAAAGTAGGAAAAGTTCCACGTTCCTCCAGCAGGTTCTGTATCACCACAGGGTACATGGCTTGGTAAGTTTGTACATTGCTTCAAGTTGAGTCCTCATTTACTTCTATCAGTGGGCACTTTCATGCAGCGTATGACCTGCATAACTGTATGTAGTGCACCTGTATTAGAATACTTAACACATGGCAGAGTTACTTAAAAGCTTCCTCAAGTGATTCTGATAACTAACCAAGGTTGTGCACTACTAGCATACATGATATTATATTTACTATTAATTCTATAAACTTTGTGGACTTCTTAAACGAAATACAGTTTTAAAACTCCTCTATAATTCTGACAGCTCACTAAATCACATGCATCTTTTCACCAATGAGTTTGATTTAGGGAGTGCTTATACCCAACTATCTAGCTGTGACCCTTGGTTAGTCACTCTCCCTTTCTCTGAGCCTCAATTTCTATAGTTAAAAAATGAAAGGAGTTGAATTAAGTGATATGGAAGGTCCTTTACAGCCTTCACACTGTATAGTCTATACATTTTGCTGCTTAGTGATGTATGAAAATTCTCTGACAGGAAGCCTGTGCTGCTACATTTTATTGGCAGGATGCAGCTCATTTTCCTGAGAAGGTTGAAGGCATATGTTCACTTTAACTCTGCTTTTAGAGGGGGCATTTTTGCCAGTAATTGCACTGCTTTCCTCTTGCCAGTGTCTAGCAGGCATCTCTAAAATGCAGTAGCAGTATTGGGAGGATATATAGCCAATCAGAGTAGCAACTTCAACTGTTTGATTATCCTTCATAAGAAGATATACTGAATTAAATTCCATATTTGTTTATATATCTTGTAAGTTACTTAAAAAGTTTCCTATTCTGGCTCTTACTATAGATAACTGTAAAGTCAAAGCTCTAGCTTCAGTAAGTTGAAGGCTTGATCAGAACAGTTGAAGATCTGTGAACAGTGGTTTTTTAATCTTTTCACTTTCGCTCATAAGTGTCATTACATCTTTCAAGGCTCTGCCTAAATGTGCAGAAGAGTTTCTGCTTGAGCAGAAAGTAAAAAAAATATAGTGGGATAAATAGTGTTTTCTTCTCAATATTAGGGGCGAAGAGAGAAATATGGGCAGAAAGGGAAATATATTAACTTCATCAATGACTGATTTAATAAAATTTATAAGCAATTAAGAAGCAATATGACCTGGGAATAATGACTTTCCTTCTCTAAACCTCAGTTGCTTAGATATAAAATAACTTTTTGAGTGCAATGAGGTAAAAAATGTACAAGTGCACAATTAAATCTACATTTCACTTACCCTTTTATTATTATTCCTGGAGACAAAAATATAAGTATCCCTTCAGGTAGTTCAGGCTTCCTATAGTTCAGGCTTTTCTCTGAATTAATAAACCCAGTCACTTTATTTTTAAAATGGAAAAGTATGCTAAGAATTTCTATATCTTTTTACCCAATATTCCCTCTTATCCAATTATTTCTCTCCAGCTCCAATTAACCCCCTTTTTTTGTTCATAACTAACATCTATAATTGAGATACCCCTAAAAGCTGATCAGCTATTTAAGTTGGATTCAAGAAGTCAGTGATTGGTTAGACCAATGGTCAATAATATTCTTTTTTCCTTTTTCTTTTTTTTTTTTTGGTAGTACTGGGGTTTGAACTCAGAGTCTCATGCTTGCTAGGCAGGCACTCCACCACTTGAGCCACTCCACCAGCCCTTAGATCAATGGTTATTTAGAAAATTTCTGAGTGGAAAAATGAATCACTAAGGGAGTATGTTAATATTCAAATTCCTGAACCACACCATTGCAGATTCAGATCCAGTGGTTTTGGGTGAGACTAGGAATCTAATACTTTAACAAACTTCCCAGAGGATTTCATTTTAGGTAGCCAACTGTTGGGGGAATCTCACTAGAAAGATAGTAATGGAGAAAGACTACCACCTATGCCAGTCCCTGCTTGCCATTTCTCTCACGCCTGACTTATCTTATTTCTGCTCAACATGCAATATCTTTGTGAGAAAAGAAAGGATAGCAATTGCAAACTCTGATTTCTCCAGCTTCAGAAAGAAGAGGTTGCTTCTCTGGCATTCCAACCCAGTGAAGAAGGAACAATATTGGAGTTTCCTTTCCTAGCTTAGAGCTGTCTCCTAGGCTGGACTCTAGAGCAGTTGAATCCTGACATTCATCATAATAGGCATGGATGACAAAAGAGCCAATGCACTAACTTTAGTTCTTTTGCTCACCAGCTGGTCTGTGTGATCCAATTGACCAGTGTCAGGTTTGATGGGGGAACAAAGGGAGACAACTGATAAATAACACATTATCCTCAGATTCATGTTACAGATACAGATTTCTCTGCTTAAAGATGAGCTCTGTTGTCCACTAGCAACTAATGTGAGCACATGAGCTGTGTGCAGCTTTTGATTCCATGCCTCCTGTCACGGAATTAAAGAACCAAGGCGTGACAGAGTCAAAAAGGACCAGTTTTAGTCTTGGGGACTGAAAGAACTGAGATACATGCATAATGTCATTCCCTTACACAAAGATTTAGGTTAAAAATCAGTTGATCTTGAATAAAAGGCTGTGCTACTAAAAATTCTTGAAAAGTCTGTGATAAGCCCTCCCATCTCAGTTTACTAAGGAGAAAACTAAGACCCAGTGAGGAGATGTAAATTGCTTATAGTCCCTTTAAGCCTTTAAATAGTGAGCATTAACATCAATTCTTACCTGTAATAGCTGTTGAGAATAAAATATATTAATAAGAGCAAAGTTCTGAGTACTAATTACATACTGCTTTACATGCTTCATATTTAATCTCCACAACAACTCTACAGGATAGATATTATTATCATTCTTATCTAATAGATAAAAGAACTGGGTACAGGGAAGTTATACAAACTACCCAAGGCCTCACAGATGCCCATAGATTTGGAATTTGAATACAGATATATTGGCTCCAGAGCCTATGATCTTAAACACACTATAAATCCTGTATCTCTAACACAAGGAACAGGATTATCATGATAATCTTAATCAAACTCTCTCAATTTGTCAGTTACCTGCTCAAAAACCCACATTAGGTTCTGACTCAACAGTCCTGAATCTTAACTAGCTTTATTGATATTTGAAGCATCCCAGCAACTGTGAAATGAGAACCTCAAGTCACCAAAAACACCTTGCATTACTACTCATGGACTCCACAGTCTCTGCAAGCCTATTCTGGAAGGTTGTTCTGCATTAAAGAACAGATTTGGTCCATTCTATGCACAGCCCATTGAATGATCTCTGCCTTTGAAGAAAGCTCACAATTCAAAGCATCTTTTCAGCTGCCACGGACAGCAGAGTTTCTCTTTGCATACTATTATTTTGGTTGCTACAGCCTCTGCCATATGACCCATTTCCATTTCTAGAACTGCTCAGATTATGGATGTAAAATTCATTCAAAGAGCCTGGTTCAGGGTATGAATTCAGTGGATAAGGTAGTTTTATGGACGTTCTGAGATATATCATGCTGGAGTTTATGGAATGGAAAGTTAGGGAGATGTAAAAAAGGGGATCCAAAAAGCCAAGTCAGCAGTTCTCTTACAGCTTCAAAATTCTGTGTCCATTTCTAACATTATCATCAGCTCAGCCTAAAGTGTTTGTGACTTGGTTTTCACCTATGTCTATCTCAGAACAAAGCTAAGCTAGAGTATCAACTCCATATTCTCCAAAATACCAAAGTAGCTCTCACAGAGAGCAGCTATGGACAATGCTGATGGTTAATTAAAGAAACTTTATGGAAGTTTCAGTGAAAGGAGAACTATGCAAAAATTTTATTCCTGAAGATAGACTAAAAGGAGTGGTACTAAGGTATGAAGAAACTGATTTTTATACAGAATCTTATTTAAAATATGGCCATTAAGAGGTTCTGACTGATTTGCAACATGAAGAACAAAACGACCAAATATACAAGTTGAAAGACACTGTAAAACTAACAAACTCATCCCTCTTCCCTTCTAGTCTTAACTAGAGGCAGAAAACTCAAAAGTTGACTTTAAAACTTAGAAACATAGTTTGGTACACATGTGGTTTTTTTCAAAGTTAGGAAATTTTTTATTTTACATTTTATTAGTGCATATTAATTGTACAGAGGGTTTCATTGTGACATTTCCATATATACTTACAATGTACATTGGTTAGGTTCAGCTCCACAACACTCTCCCTCATCCTCTGTCCTCTACTTAAAGTGATTTCAACATGTTTTGCATGTCCTCTGCTGATCACCATAGCTCTCATCACTCTCAGTTGTTTCTTTCCCAATAATTTCACACATTTATGTTATGTATCTGGACCCTGAAGACATTCGCATTTGCAATTCCTACCAAATTAGCTCAGAGTAATGAAATTATATACCAGTGCAGGGAGAGGTAGGCATTCAGGGCTATTCACTGCTATTCAGAACTTGAAATAAGAGAGAATAAAAGATATTTGCCTTACAAATTTAAAGTGAGGTTGTGAATAATAGTAATAATACGTCTTTTGAATGATTTCTTATCTAATATTTTTCATTATTGATGTACATGAAGGTGGTTCTATCCGTATATTTAGTATAATAAATTATATGGCTACTAACATGTTTGAAATAAAGGACTTTATCTGAATTCCATTGTCTGAAATATTGGTACTTCCTGCTTCCTGTTTGGTTGGACAGATCACATTGGTTTAGTTCAGTGTTCTCCACTGGGGGTGCACATGAATATATCAGAACTTCAACAAGGAAGTTCCTATAGTAAATCACTGTGCAAAAAGATGTGATTAAGTATGTTGTCTGTATGAATTGACCAGAAATTAGTTGAGAACCATTGGTATAGCCCATTTTAAAAGAAGCCCCAAGAAACGGTTGGTTCTTTAGGGGCAATTTGATTTCTCTTTGAACTCATGTCTCTATGGATCCACTATGAAATGGAGAAAATAGAACCTGTCTTTCTTGATTTTCTTATTTTGTGGACTACTAGATGAAAATGCCTGCTGGATTCATCCAAGCTTTCCCTTGGATCTTCCAACAGTTGTCCATTTCCTAGACCTTAATTTTTTTTTGTTTCCCCCTTAGAAACTTCCTTTCAATATTGAGGGAAACATTTCCTGGATTGTCTGTGTCCTGATTTGTGTCTTCTTCAGTTTGTAGGCTTTTGGAGCTAGTCAACAACTGTTTACTAGTTAAATACCTACTGGGTTTTTGGACAGTACAAAGCTGTGTTTCCTCTATGATGAAGTTCAATTTTGATAAAATCTGTACTGAAGGCAACAGGACAGGTGGTGAAAAAGAGAAAAGATCTGGCAAAAGGCATCTTTAGCTCTTACTGAACACCAGTATTTGGCTCTGTCAGGTTTTCCATGGTGCACAAACTCTGGGGTATACTTGGAGTTGGTCCCTGAGCATTAGAATTGACATATTTCACTGGGAGGCCAGGACCAAGTTGAAACTAAGAAAGAATGCAAAGCCATGTCTGAGGAACAGTGCTGAGGGGGAAAACTGAGGACTGTATTGCTTTATAGATCTGAGATAGGATGGGGTATGATCCACAGTGAAGTAAAAAAGTATCTGGATGAAGGCAGAAAATGTCAGTAAGCAAGCACTTTGACAGACTCTGCATCTGGTTTGGGGTTATGACTGTGGTTGTACATTCATTTGAGTTCTCCAAGAAGGCAGGAAAGAGAAGCCTACGTCAGCTAATAAACTTGGTCTTTCTCTCTGTGTCTTTCTTTCCCTCTCTCTGTCTCTCTGTCTCTCTCTCTCTCTGTCTCTCTCTCTCTCTCATACACACTACACCATACACACACTCACACACACACACACACACACACACACACACGCACACTGACAAATTCGAAAACCAGAGAGAGGAGTTGTGGGTCTAGTGGGAATTGGGTACAGAGCAGGGAGTAAATAGTAGGAAGAGAGGGAAAAAGAATAAAGAAAAAAATCCCAAAGCAGGTTCTTCTGGTGCTACCCATCTCTTTGATCTTTCTTTACACTAATCCATAGTCTGTAAGGAACACTAAAGTGAACTCCTAACTTGAAGTCATTGAGAGTTTTGAATTAGTTTCTCTAAAACCAGGAATAGATTATTCCAATAATATAATGGCTTGAGTTATGATCCTTTATGAGTTATTGTCATCTTTCTCTTTCTCCTTCATGTTGTAAGCACTTTTTACATCTCCAGGATATTCCATTTAATTAGCACCAATGTGTTTACCTTCTAGATCTGGAATTAAATTTTATTGTGGTAAGATAGGCAACTTATTTTACTCTTGCCCTACTTCATTTAGATTGTTTTGATGCTGCCAGACAGAATCTCTCTCCCAAGGCAATATGATTTCTGACTGGAAATATGCTGTTATAAAAATAATTGAAAAAATATTTATTGCCTCCCTACTATATGCAAAGCAATATTTTATTTGCAGGGTGTGGAATGATGGGTGTAAAGGAAAAAATATAGCCTCTCAAGAAGCTTACTGTCTACCAGGGAAGAGAAAATGTTCAGACAGAAAACAATGACAAGCAACATTATAAGCAAACCCTTAAAGAGGGCCAGTTGCAATCTTTAGACATTGCTCTATGGACTCAGTGGAGGGAGCAATCATCAATGACTGGGAAAGCTAGCAAAGGCTTTAAAATATCTACTACATACTAGACATGCACTGTATATTCTTTGAGTGAGGCAGGTTTGAGCTGGATCTTTAAGGTTGGATAATATTTATAGAGGCACTTTAAACAAAAAATATATTCTTGCCAGGTATGAGAGCACATTCATATAATCTCAACACTCATGAGGGTGAAGCAGAAAGATCAAGGCCAGTCTGGGCTGCATAGCAAGTTCAAGGCCAGTATGGGTTACATAGCAAGACCTTGTGTCAAAAGCCAAATAAAACAGCACAAAAAATTGCTTTTGTTACTGGCAGTTGAACTCAAGGCCTTGTCCTTACTAGCAAGCACTCTATCATTTGAGCAATGCCACTAGCCCTTTTGCTTTTTAATTTGTTTTTTTCAATAGGGGCTCATGCTCTTGCTCAGGCCAGCCTCATACCATGATCCTCCTACCTCCATCTCTGGAGTATCTGGGACCATAGCCATGCACTACCACACCCAGGTAAAAGCTATATTCTTGATAAGATACATTAGATAGGTAAATGTGGGAGAAGCAAAGCTTGTGCTAAGAGATGCTGTAAAAATTAGTATTTGTAAAGCAGAGTATTTATGGAAGGAGATTGCTGGGTTTGAACATGGGTAGTATCTCATCAAAGCCCATGTGTTAAAAGCTTGTTCCTCCGGGTAGCACTGTTGGCAGGTGCTATGGACCTTTACAAGGCAGGGTCTTCTAGGAGGTTCTTAGGTTATTGGAAGTGTGCCTCAAATAAGATTATAGGATCTCAGCATGTCCTCTCTCTTTTTGCTCCCTGGCTTGTGATGAAAGAAGTTTGCTCTGCCACATGCTTCTGCCATTATGTGTTGTTTCAATAAAGGTCCAAGACAATGGATTCCCACATCTTGGTCTGGACCCTCCAGAACTATGAGCCTAAAATAACCATTTTCTCTTTATAATTTAATTATCTCAAGTAGTTTTATAGTGATGGAATGCTGATTAACACAGAAATTGTACTGAATATATGGTTTGTGCCAAATAATGGAAATCCTAGGCTCCAGAGGAAAGGAGTTTGAGGTTTATCCTGTAGGTTATAGGGAAATATTGGAAGGTTTTCAGCAAAGGGTGATGTGAAAGGAAGATGAATCTGGTGCCAGGAAAAGACTGGAAGCAGTTAGACTAGCTAGGAGGCTCAGCCTGCAGTTGAAGGATGTATCTAAGATAGTAGCAATGGGAAAATGTAGTAAGACATGCAATTACAATATGTAGGAAAAATGAACAAAATTTAGTGACTTGATGATATATATGGGTCAAAGGATGGGAGAAAGGTAAGATAATTCAGATCTGTAGTGCATGAGACTGAAGAATGGTGGTGGCATCCCTAGAAATGTTTCTTCTGTTTGATGTTGTTTAATAGTCTTAGACTACTATGCAAGAGGATGAATCTCAGTCAACTATTTTTGTTGAATATTTAAGTTAATTTCATATCACTGTATGTTGGCACTCTGAAGCTTGATGGGACATAGAGATTCCATACTGGCTTCTTTGAACTCTGGTCTGCAGGCAAGGCCAACCCAAACTACTATAGATCAATTCCATTGTTTCCTGATTCATCTATAGTGTTATTTTATTCCTTACAAGTCTGTTGATTCTGCCTAGATTAACCTTTCTAAGCAATCTATTTAGATGGTGAGTGACTATGACTCATTTCCATGTCTTTCTCCTTCCTATGCATGCAGCACTGTTTCTCTACTTAATTTTACTACACATCTTTCATACTTGTTTTTGGCCTTTGAGAAAAAATGACATTTCAGAAACTGACATTTGCTGCCTTTTATGCAACTGAAGGCACCAGCCCTATACAACGAATGATGTCTGTATTTATGTTTTATTAATTTAAATAAAGGATCCCTTTTTCCTGTAGAGCAGGGCACAGGAAAATTTTTCCTTTCCTTTTTCTCATGGGAGTTTGGACTTAGTAGTATATGCTTGAATGACTCCTTGAAGCAAAAGAGATATCAGAGAAAGATATACAAAGATTAAAAGAGTAATGCTAAGTAGTATATAAAAACCTACATAACATTCTTCTCCCATCCAAGTACTAACCAGGCTCGACCCTGATTAGCTTCCAAGATCAGATGAGATCGGGTGTGTTCAGGGTGGTATGGCCATAGGTATATAACATTCTTAAGAGAGTACTTATTCTGAAGTCATTTATAATAATTTAGCTTGTCTTCAAGCCACCAAACACACACACTTCAAAATAAGAAAGGTCTATGGTCATTTCTTTCAAATAAGAAAGTAAGTGAAGGCAGGGTAAAATTCCATTTTTAATTGGAACCATGATGAATTAGAAATTAGATTCCAGAAATATTAGTGCTTGAAATAACTATAAATTTTATTTGTAGCATACTTTTAAAATCATGTTTATACTTTGTCATTCATTTGCTTTCTCGTGAGGTAGATCAGGTAGATATCATTATATCCGAAGCCACATGAGGATAAACTATTTGCCCAAGGTCACTCAGAAATTTAGCAACAATTGCCATTTCTCTTTACTTAAGAAGAGTGAAAGCCTACTTCCAAACTTTGCTTTTGGCCTCAAAAGTCAATTACTCAACATGGTCAGGGGGCACCCCAAAAAGAAAGTCCCTCCTATAATGTGGGCTCTATGAAACTATGGTTCACAGTGCAAGACCCATACACTGTCCCTGAAAGTTGACTTCAGAAACAGGAAGGAAGCACCCAGGGTCTTTGACTCAACCCCTTCTGCATTATCCATAACACTAACTGGTTTTCCCTAAATAACTAGAAATGTCTCAGGAAAAATCTGCCTAAGGAAACATTTAGATAATGGGTCATAGAAAGGCAATCATCTCTTTCTTTCTGAAAACCTAGAAAGTCCTCTTCCAGCAGAGGATGAATCAGATCATGGTCTGGGTGATTAAAAAATATCAATCTCACTCACATATTTCAATGACTGTTTTGTACAGCAATGACATCAACTCTAATCTTCTTCAATTTCTTTTTTCTGAGCTTGAGGGCTTTATCAAACTATCTTCTAAACAACACCACTGGCCCATAATCCTTCTACACATACTTTAAACCCAACCGACTCAATATCAAACTCATCATCACTTCCACCATACCTACAACAATGTATTTCATGACTGTTTTTGGCCTTACCCTCTATCCAGTTCCCCAGGTCAGAAATCTGTGAGTCATCTTTGATTTCTCCTTTTCTATTACTTCCCCATATCTTATCACAAAGAGCTATCAATGCAGCCTGTAAACCATTTCTCATATCCAGTCCTTTCTCTCTGCTCTTACTGCTATTGGCTGGTTTCAATAAACTTGCCATTACTCTACTAGACTATATGGCAACTTCCTGTTTTGTGGCCTCCATGTTGTCATGATTCCCTCTGTCTTGACAATGACATTACCATAGCACTTAAAAGTTTGCTGATGGCTGTACTCTAGCTACAAGATGAAGATCAGTAGGCTCGTGCTTAGCTCTCCAAACGTCTCTTCTACTATCATTCACATATCCTGGATCCTACTCACCCTACACTGCCTGTGCCAAGCACAGCTCTCACTTTCCTTGTGCTTTTTGCCTGGCCTAGGATACCTCTGGCATGATGCCTGCTTTCTGTTTGTGAATACCTACTTCACCTTCAACCCCCAACTCAAATATTACATACTTTCTATATAGCTGTCCCCAAGTTTTCCAGGTAGGACCAGACCCTCCTGCTTCTGTGCTCCTATAGCCCCAGAGTCATCTATAGTTGTATGCATGCACTGCAAATAGGCCCTTCTCAAGCATTGCAATTATTTATTTCTCGCAAATAAAATAACCTCTGAGGTTGGGAGGTGAGTCTTATGCAACCTTTTTCCATCCTAAATACCTTGCATATTTGACACTTAGTTGGTTTTCACTGAATACTCAGTGAAATTTCATTAATGAAGTAACTTTATCATTCATCTTTTATATTAGGCCCTAGGAAGTAATTGGTAAACTGACCTGGTCTGACCCTTGCCCTCATGGAGTCTATAGCAATGCCTTATACTAGTAGAGATTATCCGAAAAAAAAAATCACACCCAAACAGAACATGGTAGGTGTAGAGTTTGAATTTAAGTTGTCAGGCAGTGTAGCATAGAGATAAAAGCATAGTATTTTCTCTAAAATTAGGCTAGCCAGAGTTTGAATCTTGGCTTTACCACTTATAACCAATGTTGTTTTAGGCAACTTAATGTTATTGTCATTTGCTTTCCTCATTTGTAAAAGAGGAATTATCGTCTTTAGCTCAGGGTTGTGATGAGGATTCTATGAGTCAATATTTGTAAAACACTTAGTGTCTGGCACATACCAATTATTTAATAAAATAAATTAAATAAAATCTAGGGCTGTGTACTAAGAAACCTAATTCAAATTGTTTGATGATGTGGCTGGCCTTAGTTCTTCCTTACCAATTCTAATTTTACCTCTTCATACATGACCTTCTCCATTCTTGTCACTTTAAGATTAGGGTTTATTTACAAAAAGGGTAGAGAAGGGTATGGTGGAAATGCTCCTTCAGGGTGATTGCATAGACAAGCACCCTGGTACTTTCTTTTCTTACCTCCCTCACACTGCCAGGTCCTCAGTCTTGTTCAGGGTCAGTTAATCCTAGGGTTAACTAAAGTTGCTAGGGTTGAGTCATGGGGCTCTGATAAGTGGCTCTCAGGCACTTCTCTGTCCTTCTAACAGTCTGATCTCTCTTCTGTCCTTCACAAAGTGGCTCTTAGACTGTCACTTTCTGATTTTATCATAGAGGACTTGGAGAGGAGGTGTGTGACTTGTCAGTAGATAATATGCAGGGCCAACCAGTGTCCATTGTTCCAGCCAATCCTTCCCTTGTCACTTTTCTTCTTCCTATTGCTCCCTATGGGGCCTCTGAGCCCTAATAGAGTCAGGGAGGGGGAGGGGATAGAAGAGAAAAATAGTTGGTGGCCTCAGTGATTATTTATACATTACTTTATTTCCTAACAAAACTGCTTTGCCATATTGCTGGAATGTATACCTTCTGTCTCATCTTTGGTAGACAATTTTTTAATGACTCTAGAGCTGTGTTCCTAAGAGGTCATCCTGATTGCTTTAGCCTGCACAGTGTGATACCAGTGGTTCCTTGTGTCTAGAGGCTGTGGCTGACCAGTGGAAGACATTCAGTCTCAGAAATGACTTGCCCTTTGCTCAGTGCCCACCTCTACTGCACTCAGATCACAGCTGTTGAGACCTACTGCTGGTCCCAGGGAGAGCTAGTAAACTCACTTTGCCAGAGATGAGTAAGGAGACAGACTCTGAGATGAAGTATGGCAGGTGCATGAATTGTTCCATTTAACAGTTGAGGGACCAGGAAGAACACCAGGTGCGTCTCACCTGGCCATACAGCTATCAAGGTCGCTGCATCCTTAAACCTCCTCTAAAAAGTTAACTATGTCCTTGATCCTTTAGACATGATCATGGATTTATAAGCATGTTTGCACACAGTTTTTCTCTTAAAACAATTCAATGATGTAGATGGTATTATCACTTCATTTTACATGTGAAGAGACTGAGACATAGAATGGTGAAGAAATTTTCTCATAATATTAGAACTCTGACCTTTCTATTCCAAGTCCATGTTCTTGTTACCATCCCAGAAATATTCCTTCTGTCCTTCCTGCTTTCCATTCTCAGAAAAAGGTAGAGATGGGCTGCTTTAAGAGCTTCTCCTTTATGTGTCCTTCTCTGTAATATGTTCCCTGCTTTCCAGTGCCTTCTAGCTGTCCAGGAGTGTCCAGGAGGCTTAAACCCCATCAGTCCCCCTTCCAGGGGAAAAAGAACTGAAGCATCTGAATTATGTTGCTGTGTTGATGACTGATCCTTGGTAGCAAGCATCTTTTGAACAAGGGCTCAGGCATGAAAGAATAAAGTTGGAATGATGGGATTCAAACATCAAGGTCAGGTTGTAGTAGGGAAAGGAAAGCATTTTGAGTATGAAAATGGATGGGACTCTATTTTCAAATACTATTCACTTGCTATAGGGGCAAGACAAGAGTGTGTTTCTTTCTCCTGATATCTGCCTACAAAGCGCCTAACTGATGTTGTTGCTTTAGTTACTGATGAACATCGAGGAAGCACATTCATCAGTATAACCCCCATTTCTGGAACCATATGGAACTCTGAGTAGAGGACCAAACTGCTCTTGGGGAATATAATTGGGAAGAGCCCCAGGTTGAGAGTAGAGAGCTTTGGGTTCTCACCCCAGGTTTTCTGTTTGCTTTATTGAGAAATTGCCTTTGCCTCACGGGTCCCTTTTCCTATCTTTAAAAATGGTGACACTCTCTCAAAAGGAAAATGGACATGGAAATTTGAATAGTACTGGATACTTTTAACATATTCTATCTTTGTTGATCAATAATTCTTCTTTAAGCTGTGGATGAGGAAATAGGCTCAAGTAGGTTATATGACTTTCCCAAGGTCTTTCAACTGTATGCAGAAGAGTCAGGCTTCAAGCTTAATTTTGTTGGAAGACACATTTCAAGGTCTTTGCATGTTACATGGGGGATGATGGTGGTATTCATACTGCTGCTGCTGCTGCTGGCAGTTAATAAGTATTTATCATAAACCAGACTGGGTACTAAGCACTGCTATTTAATTCTCCCAATGACTCTATAAAGACAGTAATGCTATTATCTTCATTTTACAAATGCTAAAAGCTGAGGCTCAGAGTGGTTCAGTGTCTTGCTTAAGGTCATATTTCTAGTAAGTAGCAGGGCTAGCTAGGACTCTTGACTCCTAGGGTAGTGCTCTTGACACTACACCAGTGTACTTAAAATGCTAGATGGGAAAGTGCTTTGGGAATGTGCAGTTCTATCTGAATGCAAACTGGTCCTATCCATCATCCTTTGATCAGACCTTGAAATGGGCCTAGAAGACAAGATGGAGAAATATCTGCAGGAGACCCGGTGGCAGGAGGCTTAAGTTCCCTGGAGGAAGTGTATGCGGAGTCTTCAGAGTTATTCTGGTTACGTGTCAGATGAGCTGTAAGTCTCCAGGGGGTCACAATGGGCACCTTTGTGAAAGTATTTGTGCCAGTTTTTCCTTTCATCTTGATTACTAGCCAAAGCATTTGTTCCCTGCATCTGTGGGCTCTTCAGGTAATATTCTCTTCCCCCATCTCTACTTTGACCTTGGATTGCCCAGATAGGAGTTGGCCTGATAGCCCTCTGACTTTACTCCTGGAGTCTCAAGGGAGCCAAACCTAACACAACATCTGTTGTAGTATTTTATTTGGACCTATGCTGGACACTATAAAACTTGGGTCTTATATCTCACAAATTAAAAGGGATCTTATTATTGGGCACATGGTCTCCATCCTTCATAAGTATGATTCTCTTTTCATAAATGTCGGTTGTTGGTTCTCCTTAGAGATGTCCAATGTACCATATGAGGACATTAAAAATAGCTAACATTTATTAAGTCCTTACTATGCACCAGGCACTATGTTAGACACTATGCATAAATTGTCTTATTTGATATTCACAACAATTCTTTGAGGTAAGTATCATTTTAATTTGTATTGTACAGGTGATGGTCACTAAAGCTTTTGAGTGACTAGTTAGGTCACATAAATTAGTGAATAGTAGGGTTGGGAATTAAACTGAAGAAGTTTTATCTTTGTGCTGGAAAGTTTGTACTATAAAAAGCTGAATAGAGAAGATTTTAGACATTGCATACCATATACTCTCTGTTGTTCAGCTTTGTTATTGTAGTAGGAAAACTGCCATAGACAATACAAAAATAAATGAGAATGACTGTGTTCCAAGAAAACTTTATTTATGGACACTGAAATTTAAGTTTCACATAATTTTCACACCATGAAATATATTCTTTTTTTTTTCAGCCATTTAAAAATTTAAAGTCCATTTTTGCTTGCAGCCTGTACAAAAATAGGTTGTGGGTTCAATTTTGCTCATGGGTGTGGTTTGCTGGCCCCTGCTATAACCACTACAGTTTTCAGGCCTCCTGGAATTGTCAAATCTGATGGCTAAATCTCTTTATGCTAATGATGTATCCCCTTTTGGGGGCCACTCTCTCCTCTCATGATTCTGAACTCTTCACTCACTCCTAGCTTTCCTTCTATCTGACTCTTCAGAAAGCTTCTATTCTCCCACCTACCTCTCAAATACTGGTATGTCCAAGGACCAGTAGTTGACCTATTTCTTTCTTTTAATTCTTCTCTTCTGGAGTAATTGACTCTACTTACATGACTAACAACTACCGTTCATGTATTAACTAGGAGTATATTCTCTGGACTTGTATTTGCCTGGGTTTGAGTCCTGGCCTCACTTGTATGTCTTGGGGTACATGACATCTCTGAGCCCCAGTTTCGGTTCTTTTGTTAAAAAGGGATAAAAATAGCATTTCCCTCACAGTGTTGTTGTAGAGGTTAAACGATATCATATTTTGAAAACTCTTAGAATCATGCCTTTAATATAGTTTATATTTAACGAATATTTGCCATTGTTATTTTGCTATTATTATGGGATGACTCCCTAACTTATATCTCAGTCTCAGACTTCTATTGTGAGTTCTAGATCCACGTATCTAACTATTTAACATCTGTGCCTGGATACTCCACTGGCACCTTAACCTCAACATGTCCCAAATCCAACTCATTATCCTTTTCCCACCCCCATATTACACCCTAACATGCGCTTTTTCTTCCTTCATTCATCATTCTTGTTAACAGCTGTGCTGTTCACTCAGTCACTTAAATGAGAAAACTGGGAGTCCAGTTTCATGTGAGAAAAAAAATGACATGAAACATTTAGCTTTAAAGCTAAGATGAGATTGATTATTTTAAATCTTCCTCAGTTGAGACCTGAGATTAGCTATGTGATTGATTTGAAAAATTGTAACACCTTCCATTTTTTTTAAACTGCTGTTCACTCTTGTCAGATCAGTCTTCTCTCTGTTCCTCATACCTGATGTGCCTGTTTCTGACTTCTTACCTTTCATCACACAATTCCTGTCCTCTGAAATGTACCCTCTGATCCATCTGCAAATGTCATCGATGCATCGTTCAAGGTCTAAAACACCCAGGAAGTCTTCCTGACTTCTGTAGTCAACAACATAAGGTATATTTTCCAACTAAGAACTTACATTTTTAAATTGAATGTCATTGTCACGTATTTCATACTTTATAATGATTTCTGTCAAGAGTTGCAGGATGCATTGTTTCAGCTAGATTATAAATACCTTAAGTGCATAGAGCATGGCATTTTTTTGTCTTTCACAGATTTACTTTTGCTTTTAATCGCTCTTTCTCTGGCTCTTCTCCCCCCACTTAATATGAACCATAAGGTTAAACTTTATCTACTTTTCTTTCTCTTCTGCTTTCTTCCTTGGAGATTTCAATGTATTTTTAGAGATCAGATTTTGTACACTTATGTCTATGAACTCCCAAATTTTCATCTCAATTCCTAACCTTTTCCTTGAGTTCTAGTCCCACATCTCAAAATTTGTGGTGATCATCTTCATTAAGATGCCTCATGCTGATCCCAAATTTAATACTATATTCAAAACAACTTGTTATCTCCCTGGATCACCCCACTTTCACATTTCCTTGTGGCATCACTTCTTTGTTACCAGGATAAAAACTGAAATCATCTTTGACTACTTTTTTTTATCACACATACACACCATTCACCATAACATATCAATTACCTCTCAGAGGATTGAATCGTTTAATTACTCCTTAATACTCTTCTCTCTCTTTTCTCCCCACTATCATTTTTCTCTTCCCTGGTGTAATTGCTCCCCAACTAAAGTAAAAATCCTCTTTTGCAGCACCAACTTCTTGTGATAATGTTTGTCCACCTATAACCACTTTAGCCTTTTCTAGGCTTATCCCCAAAAGATTCTTATCAATCTTTCTTCACTGCTTGGCATTTAAATAAAAACAACTAAAAGCTACTAACCCAGGAAAAGTTTCTGGAGATGACCCCTGTGTGAAGTTGGCAGCATGGGTTAAAGGATAAGATGCTTTGGTGGCTCTTTATGTTACATAAAATATCTTATGTAAGCTTCAGACTTTCAGGCTATGTTATGTACTGGCTAGTGTCCCCTGAACACTCTACCCATGAGATGTCAATGGAAGTGACAACTGAGAAGCTTGGGTCCAAATCCTGAGATGCTACAAATCTCCAAATGTTCATGCATCACAGAGAGAAATCATTCCCATTTCTACTGGATTTTTTTAGTTTTCCTTTGTTTGTTTGCTACTTTCTGGGCATTTCCATGACAGTGAGACTAGGGAGTACAATGCCAAGGGATGGCATGGAATCTTCTTATACTTGGAAAAGTATGTTAGGAAAGATCGAGGTTGTAATGTATGGGCAGAGATTCATTTGTTTATAAGAATTTTGGAATATTTATAACATCTGACTATTGATTCCAAGCATTTAAAGCAATATTGACCAAGATTTTTGACAATAATCCACAGCAAGAAAATTATTTTACATTGGGCCCAGCAGACACACAAACATGTGCGTATATGTGCATATATGTACACGTTACTGAAAAAAGTTTCATGAAACAATGACTAATCTTACAACATGGGGTTCACATTTTCTCTTTTGTTCTATTTCACTTAAAAGTACTGGTTATGAACTACTAGGCTGATTTCACACTATATTAATAAATCATTGCCAACATCTTGAAAAACTCTGGTTTAAAGGATAGAGACAAAAAAGGGTAATATGTTGTTTTGTGCTAGTAGAAGGCAAGTGTGTATTGCATTCTACATGCTGAGAGGAAGAGTTTCTTAAGTTACAGCTAAAGACTAATATCCACATATGGATGACAAAAATAATTAGCTCTGGTATTTTGATTTTGTTATCAGCTTTACTCAATTATTTGTTTAAACCAAGCTTGCCATCTTTGCTTTTGGTGACTTTCTATATAAGATGCTACTCAGCTATATGGTAGTCTGTTTCAATGTTTACAATTATGTAGGAGTTTCTTGTTCTTTTGCAAGATGGAAAGAAAGCTGTCTCGGGGCCAGTCATGATGGCTCACATCTGTAATCCCAGCTACTTGGTAGGCAGAGATAAAAGGATCCTGGTTCAAGCCCAGCCTGGAGAATAAAGTTAGGAGATCCTATCTCAACAAATAAGCCAGGTGTAGGCAGGAGTATCATGGTCTGGAACAGGCTTGGGCAAAATGTGTGAGACTGTATCTGAAAAATAACTAAGACAAAAGGGTTGGAGTTATGGATCAAGTTGTAGAGTACCTGCCTAGAAGTATGAGATCCTGAGGTCAAAACCTAGTAACACACACACACACACACACACACACACAAAGAAAGCTGTGGCACTTTTCAAAGATTACTTATAAATAATGTGTTGAGCTTATTTATACAAAAATATAATCACCTCATTACTGTATGGAATGACAAACAATATTTCATGAATCTTTCAGAGGCTTTTTTCCACTGTGCAACTATGGGCCTCCACCTCTCTTGATTTCTGTTCCTATTCCTTTCCTCCTCTCTTTGTCCTCCTCCCTATCTCCCTTTTGTTCTTCTTTCTTTTTTTCAACCTCTCCCTTTCTCTCTCCCTCTTCCCCCTCTCTCTCATTTGTGCTTTTGAGAATTCCATTACTATGCTAGGTTCAGATAAAATTGATGGAATACCTAGCAATATTGAGGCATTAGTATTATATAATATACAGGGTATTCAGGTATTCATGGTGAAGCCAAAGGGTTTATAAAGAATTTTAGAAACTGGGTGAAATCACCAGTTGTTTTGGTAACTGATTGGCCCAATGATCTGTCTGTTAACACAGATGTTGGTTCTTCTAGTGTTGCATTGTAGTGACATTGGACTAAAAGGCTAAAATGGGTTTGAGCTGTAGCTTGAGAAATTTTGTTATAAGGGAAGGATCTTTATGTATATCTATCTATAGTTGCTTATTCTCATTCAGAAGTTCTACATGGTAACAAAAAGGATAGGGTGTTGGCATCCACCCAGATGGGAAATAGCGTGGAACCAAGCTGGCTTGTTCGTTAAATATTTTATATACTTTGATATTTGATTCAATGTTAAGTTTGCTAACTAGGTGACTTTAGTATAGAAAGATTATTCTGGATTTTCTGGTGGACCTAATATATGTACACACACACACACACACACAGGTGAATACAACTAACAATAATTTACTATATATCTCAAAATAGAAGAGATGAATTTGAATATACTTGCCATAGAAAAATGATAAAAGTTTAAGGTGATGGAAACACTAATCACCCTGAGTTGGTCACTACCCAATGTATACATGAATAAAAATATCACATTTTTATCCTACAGATGTCTATAAACATCATGTGTCATCAAAAGCAATTTAAAAAGTTAAAAAAAACAGGAGCAGTAAGAATAGTCAGTCAGAGAGAGATTCAATTGGAGAAGGGGATGTAAAGAGTTAAAGTGTGAGAGGAACTCAACTGGACTTTGCTGGCATTGAAGCTGGAGGAATTACTAAGTAATGTAGGTGGCCTCTAGAACCTAGGAATAGCCTAGCTAATGGCCAGCAAAGTACTCTGCATTTCAATCTTACAACCTCAAGGAAGTGACTTATGTCAACAACCTGAAAAGATAAGAAAATAGATTCTGTTACAGAACTTCCAGAAGGAAATGCAGTCCTGCTGACACCTTGATTTTAGCTCAGTGATCCTTATGGCAAATTTCTAGCCTGCTTAACTAAAACAATAATGAATTTGCATTATCTTAAATTAATACCTAGACAAGACTAGGTTAATTAGGGTATGATAATTTGTTATGGGAACAATAGAAAACTAACACAAAGATATTCAATAATTGGTAACACTTGCTATTGTTTACTTGGGGTGGTCACAGAAATCTTAGAAATTAACAGTCTGTGTTGATGCCACAATAATCTGATCATCTTGAAAACTGAGAAATGTTGAGAAGGCTTTCCAGTAGAAACTGGAGGTCTCAAACATGCCACACAAATGGCACCCAGATGTTGTAGTGTCTGTCTCTGTGTCTTTGGAACCAGGATACCTGATTGCTAATCAAAAAGTCTTTACAAAATGTAGTGTTTAGTGATTTTATTGGAGTTAATAAAATTATTGGAATTTATAAATATTATATCTATGATATTTTGCATGTAGATATCACTATGGGTTGTAATGAGGAAGGAGATGCTAATTATTTTTTACCTGTAAAATAGGGCTAGGTGTAGTGTATATTTAAGTCATTAAACTGCTTAAAATGAGCAAGTTACTTTGTTCCTTGAACTTCAGCTAGTTTCATCTATAAAATAGCAATGAAAATCTACTTTCATCATAGGATTGTCGTGGGGATTTAAAAGAGAAAACAGTATGGAAAATGCCTAGCAAATGAGTAAGTACTGTCTAGCTGTTAATTGTTGTGGTTTAGCTGGCCTCTGTAAGACGTGTTGACTAATGAATTTCTCATCTAATGCCAAATGATTACCTTCCTGGAGAAAAAAACCCATTCTCTTTGTTGGAGATTTACATATGATATTTTTGCTCCTTTTGTGGGATTGGGCCAGAGTGAAAAAATATTTATTGGGTTTCTTTGCTGTGCCTTTACTTACATCATTTACTTTGCCCAAGTCAAGACACATCTACCTTATGAAGTAAGGGTTATTGATCACCCATTTTACAGATTATCAGGCTAGTTCTGATCCAGGAATCCTATTTCAGCCTTGAGATGTTTTTCGTATATAATCATGTCAAATGAACCTTATTATTTACTTGGTAATTTTGAGATGTGCTTCAGAGAACAAGGCTACTTCTGACTTCAGTTTTATTCTATGAAATGATTTCACCAGGGACAACTATAATTCTTTCTAAATGATGTTTGTTTTGGGGACTCCATTATGTTGAAGTATATTTTAATGTTATGATTCTTTCTTCCTGTTCTATCAGTGGAAAGCCCAGTGTGATTCACATCAATTAGAAATGAATGGTATGTGTCTTACGATATCACAACCAGTAGCTAGTTTTCTAGCAAGCTAAAATTATTGTTCAAATCATATGAGTTATAATAATGTCTTCTATTATTTGATTGCTCATCATCTGTCAGTGACTCATAGTGTCTCATTTGCATCCTACAATAGTCCTTGAGATTCAAAGGTGAAGCACTTTGTACCTGTTTACACATTAGTTAATTTGTTGACAAGGCCAGGATTTGAACTCAGGTCTATGTGAGTCCCCAAAACCTGGTCCTCCTGGTAAGCAGAACAATCCTATAATCTGACTCTTCTTGAATGAACTCCTTTGCCCACACTTAGGGTTTTTATACTGGATAACAAGTGGACATGGAGAAAATTTAATTTTTTTATTTTTAAGTGATGATAAACCACATTAATTGTTTCTTTGTTCCCAGTAAGTAATTGTATATGTTAAATGATTTTCACATACTTTTGAGGGGCAAGTTTAAGCCCAGTGTTTCTCAGATTTTGGTGTGAAAATCAACCAGTGGAGATCTTTATTAAAAGCAGATTCTGATTCAGTAGGACTGGGAATGGGCCTAGTTCTTAATTTTGTGATAGTCTCACTATAATGTGTAAGTTCTTCATATACTCTTATACAGCATACATATTATTTGTATAAGTATTTTGCTGGACTTCCTTTGAGTATAGTAGACTTGTTTGCATAGACCTATTCCCTTAGATCCTAAGAGAAATTAAGGTGGGATTCACAGACACTAAGCAGTATGGCTAAAGTTTGGAAAACAATAACAACCCCCTGCAAACTCTTTGCTCTTCATAGTCTGCTGTAAAAATCATCTTTCTTGTTTTTTCTATTTCCTTTGTTTCAGTTTTTCAAGTGTGTGTGTGTACGCACATACATTTAAGGTGTTGATTATGATTGACTATTCAAAATAAGAACCACTGTCATTGAAGTCTATCAACTTCCATTCTTCAAAACTACTAGGGAGAAGAAGCAGAGACTGGGATTTCCAGATGCCCTGCTATTCATGCTATAAACCAAATGAGCTATATAAATGTGAGCAGCTAAGTTTTTGTCATGTTTAATTCTGTCCTCTATCTGAATATACTAACTGCAGGCCTATGCTAGTCTTTCTTTACTAGAAAGTCAGGATTGAGTGTGTGTGTGTGGGGGGGGTGTGTGTGTGTGTGTTGAAGGGAGGAGGCTGGTGAGACGGTAAGTCACAAAATATAGCAATAACAGCTGGGCATGTTGGTGCCTGGATGTAATCCCAGCTCTCAGGAAGCTGTGGCAAGAGGATCTCGAGTTCAAAGTCAGCCTAGGCTACATAGAAAGACCTTGTTTCAAAAATAAACCCACAAGGATATGACAATGATACGTAATATAAACATGTAATTGTAAATACAGGATGGAAATAGGGCAATAACATGTGATATAAACATTCAAATGTAAATATGAAATGGAAGTAGAGGGTTGTGATCTTCATAAACTTATTTTACATTCTGTTCCGTATTTTGGAATGATTTCCAGAGAGCTTTAGAAAATTTATTCAGTATCAGTAGATGGTCTTGGGTTCTGATTTGTCTCTGTCCCTAGATAGTTGTGTGGTTTGGGAGTGTTATTTTTATTCTCTGTGCTCCATGTACTCTCCAGGTGAAATGAGGAGACTGGACCTCGCAAAAACCCTGCCTCTTTCTTGCCATCATTTTTATTTTGCCTTTGATAAGGGAAAACTCAAGAGTAGTTGCATTGGCTACCAGCATCCAAGGGCCAACTCTGCAATGGGTGAAGGAGAGCCAAACCTAGAGCTCTTTTAAAGTTCCCTTGACCCAGTGAACTGCAATTTTTGCTTGCCTCACCAGCCTGTATTATTTTTAAAAATCATCTGTTCTTACTCAGTTGAGAATGATGTACATGTTTGTTTATGAGACCACAGCTGAGTCATTTAAGACTCCTTCCTTGCTGGCAGGATGGATCCCTTGGTCTCACTGAACAAAGGGCTTGAGGGGCCCATCATCAGAAGGAAAGCTTCATGAGTTTTAGAAAAGATGACATTATGGATACATCATCCACTAAGCTCTGGACACGAGAGCTTGCTTCACTATAGCCCTGATCTGGAGTTGATTAGCTGTAACTTCTGCTTACAATGAGGCATAATTTCTGTCTGCAGGCTGCAAACTTTGTTATACTCTCCTAAACACCTGGAAAATGACAGGGTGAGATTAGGTTGGTGGCAACTTGGGGCACAGGGCACATTGGGAAGAGAGGTCTTGCCCCCCCCATTCCCTCCACCAGCTAGCAGAAGGCATCTGAATAGCTTAGTGTACTCATCTGAAAACAGTAATCTTTGGCAGAAGTAAAGCAGGCAGAAATGTTTGGTTCCTCTCTTTCAGTGATGAAGCCTCGGTAAAAAAAAAACACATTAGAATATTTGGAAGCAGGCAGGAGAGAGGTAGCATGAGACGTTCGAAATATTCATTTGATAATTAAGCACCTGAAAGGCTTGTAGATTGCAATTTAATATGCTGAGATGTGAAATGAGATGACAACACTGAAAATGTACTTCAAGGCTCTGAATTCCCTGGTTCTAAGGAATTCTGTCACTGTTTACTCAGTGTTTACAAGTCAAATTGCAAGCAATTTTAGGGTGCTTCACATCTGAGTTGGTTTTCTGGACTACTTCTATTTCCAGCCAAAGCAAACACCTGAATGCTTTTCTTTCCAGGTGTTTCAAAACATCTTTTCTTGTTCTATTCCTTTTCTCTTTCTCCCATCTGCATCTCCAATTTCTTGGCTCATCCTTCTCTAAGCACAGTGGTTCTGTGGGCCATTCTGGTTTCAGTTGTTAGCTCTAGAATTACTACTCACAGGATTATAACTCTTGTGGCTGAAAAGGATGGCAGATATTATATCTGGCCCATGTTTCCATGTTGAAATACACCAAAGCCAGGTGAATTTGTACCAGTGAAGCTGGGGGTATAATGGCTTTGAATTCCTGCACCTGCCCACCTGCAAGTCCCATGAGTAATCACAGGTTGGGACCAGTTCAGCAGCAGACACATCACCAAGAACAAAGCAAAGATGTACACCTTACACTTCATCCTTGTTGATATTTTGAGTTCTTCCTCAGTAATGAAGCTGTTGGTTCTTTTCTACCTGTCTGCAATCTTCTCTTTGCTATCTAAGAGAAAGTGCAATTTTTATCTATCCAAGAACATATTTGCTTACAATTTCCTTAAAAAAATGTAGCAGCATGGACATCTTTTCAGATCCTACTTGAATAATCCTCATTCTGCTCTGTCTCTCGGCAGCAAGCATTAGAACAAATTGCCTGATGCAACATAAACACTTCCACTTAATGTAGAATCTGTTTCTCTCATTTGCTGAATTGGAAGGAGGTAATTCATTGTACTTCAGTAACATTCTAATAAATACGAAGTTCAACAGAAGAGCCTAGGATCCTCTGGAAGCACAAATTCAACACCCCTCAATTCTACTACAGAAGCACAGAGTCCATATTCTATAGAGTTGATTACAGTAATTGAAAAATTAGACACACACAAAGAGACCATATCACTTATGTATATACATACATATATTTATACACACACATATATATGATATATATGTGTGTTTATATATATGGCTTAAAAGTTTATGAAAACAACATCTCCCTAGACCTAACATGTAGATTTCAAGTAGCATTCAGTTCCTCCTTCAACCAAACAAACAGACCTTTATTGTTTCCGTATCCCATTTGCTTTGAAACCAATGTGGTACTATATGAATGTATTACTATGCCTTTTAACTTAGAATAAGCACATTTTAAAGACTAGGTGAAAGGTACTACTTGGCATCATTTAAATTTGAGCTTTTAAACAGTTTATGGGAAATGAGACATGATGTAGATCATCTGTAGAACACCAAAAATCTAAGAGAGCAACAATAGGCAATTATGAATGCTGATATAGAAACATGTCATTCCTGCTAAATGCCATGAAGATAAATACATGGCAATAGACAAGTGGGCCTGGGTGCTATGTGAATGTAGTAATTATTCCTCATTTGAAGCCAGGGAAAGCACACACAGTCTCTAAGTGGAGCATTATTGATTAGTCTGTGTCTCTCCTACTCATATAATAAAGTCTAGTAAACTTCAGGGATTCTGTCTTCCAGGATGGTTTCCTGGCTCCAGGCTTTTCATAGGGAGTGATAACCTTGCTAAACACTTGGCTGTCACTAGGTACTATGACTGTGGCTCAGAGAACCTAGGTTGGCAATGGGGGAGAAAGTCCTTCTCCCAGTCTCATTCTCAGAGACCCTAGTAAAGAACAGGATCTGTGAATTCAGTTCAGAACCTACGTATGTGGGCCATGACCATTTGTCCCAGTCAGTGCACATGGCGGGGTTCTACTTTGGAGCACAGAGTTGACTGATGGCTCCATTTATACTTCCAGGTTCCTTTAAGGAAGCTAGGCAAACGAATCTGGCCATTTCTTAAGTTTGAAGGTCCCTGAGCCCTCATGAAGCAGCCCCTAGGTTCTCTGTAGCTGAAGGAGGCTGTTGCTGAAAGCACCACAATCCTTATTTCCACACCTATCCTGGGCCCATTTTGAGGAGGCCTGGGGAGCTTATTATCTACCCAAAGATGGAGCAAATCACTGTCCAGGCAGTGGTAAGGAAAGGCTCTGGTTTAGAAGAACATTACTAGTGAAAAGGCTGCTTTTGGTCATTGCCAACAGCACCTTGTTATACATCCCTTAAAGCTCCCTACCCCGTTGCATCTCTCTGCCCTGTGTTCCAAAACAATCTGTTGCTGGCCTTTCTCTGCTCCCCACCACCCCAGCCTGCAGCCAGCCAGCCAGCGCCTGCCTCACCTCCCAGCCTACAGCAGCCTTCATTCAACTCTCACTTGACAGCCCCTGGCAGCCAAGCGGACAGCACCTGGACGCTTGTCAACTTACCCTGGTTTCTTCGGATCAGTGTTGTCTGGTGTCCGTGGACCAGGGCGCGTGGTGCGGCAGCCTTATTGGACTCGTCTTCCGCCGCGCGCAAACAGCAGCCGCCTGGGACAGCCCAGGGCCTGGTAGCTGTTGTGTGGGTGGGCAGCTGAGCAAAGGGAAACGGGGCGGGGTGCTGACAGGAGAGCAAGTATACTGATTCCTACCTCCGTTTCCCTGTTCCCTCTTGAGTTATTTCTAAAGTTACTTGTGACTTGCCGGACCTCCTCACCTTTCCCCTTCGCCAGCGCCCCCAAACTCTTTGCTCTACCCTTGCCCCTGCCCTGTTCTCTCTCGCTTCTCTGGGCTCTCTGACCCAACCTGAGCCCCTTCAAACGCACGCACTCCCTTCACGCATCCAGCAGCATACAATAAGAGCTAGGGAAGAAACGGACACCTGGAAAGTGACAGGGATGGATAGCCGGCACCGCGGTGTGAAGAGGAGAAAGAAAGAGGGAGAGAGAACCGCATTCACACTCTTAACACACGATCACTCAAGCTCCAGCGGTTAGGTAGCAGCTGATGGGAGCCCTGGCCACCCTTCCAAATCCCTTTTCTAGTCCCCTTTTGCTGCTGCTTCTGGAAAATGCTATACAGGGAAGGGGAGAGAAAAGCAAAGAGGGGTGGGGAGGGGAAAATCAAAGAGGCGCGCTCCCTTTCTCCTCCCCACCCCTAGCTCCAAAAATGTCTAACCCTGAGCTCTTCTTCCCCTTTCTATCTGCTCCAGGCTTCCTTCTGCCTTCTGCTGCTGTTCTCTTTCTCCCTCCCTTTAGGATGGCTGCGAGCTGCGGAGAACCCGTCGTGGTTGTGATGTGTATGTCGTGCGTGCGTGCGTGTGTGTGTGTGTGTGTGTGTGTGTGTGTGTGTGTGAGAGAGAGAGAGAGAGAGAGAGAGAAGAAAGAGAGGAAGGGAGGGAGGGAGGGAGAGAGAGAGAGAGAGAGAGAGAGAGAGAGAGAGAGAGAGAGAGAGATAGAGAGAGAGAGAGAGAGAGAGAGAGAAAGCGGTGGTTGGCGAAAGCCCCTTTCACCTCCCCCAGCCCCTGGCCGGCCAAAGCCTAGCTCACGGCTGCGGAGGGCGGGCAGGGCGGGGCGGGGGAGGCGGGGAGGAGGAGGGGGAGGGAAAGAGGGAGATCAGGGCAGCCTGCTGGGGCAGCAGCTCCTGCCTTCTCTGACGCTCAGCGGCCAGGGGTGGAAGGAAAGCGCAGCCGCAGCCCCAAGTCAGCCCCCGCTGCCCCATCCCACCGTCTCATCTCTCCCCCCTCGGTACGGAATTTTCTGTTTCGTTCATTTGCTTCCCCAGACCTCCCCCTCCCCTGGGTGGTGGCAGAGACTGGAGAGACTAGGGGAGGCTGAGTGCGGGTTTGGGTAGAGGAGACCTGAGCGCCGAGGGGCGCCTGCCTTGCAGAATCTCTCCTTACTTTTTTGCCTGTGTGTCCCCTGTTTTGGGCAGTGACCTCTGCCCACCCATCTCAAATCGGGCTCTGGGCTGGCGGTGGCAGGACTGTGTTGGCGGCCACAGGTCATCCTGGGGGAAGGGGATTTGATCTGGCTAAAGTGAGGGCCTGTGGCCGGCGGGGTAGTCAAACAGGGGGCACTGAATCCTCGGAGGGGCTGACCTGGGTCATGTTGGTGCCGGCTTCTATCCCTGCTGGGTCTAGTTTAACCTACTGGCAGGCAGTCTCAGAGCCCAATCTAATTCTCCCATGAGCGCCCCTCTCCAACCATAGGATCTGTCTCCCACGACCCAGCCTAGATTGAAACATGGAGAGATAGTCTTATTATAGGGTGAGGGGCAGAGTTGCTTAGTTTTGACAGTGCTGTCTTGAGAGGGCAGTGGGAGGAGGTTGGTGTCATCTGACACTTAGGAGACTCTTTGATCTTTATGCCTTATTGTGACTTGAGGCACCTCTTCACTCCCCCCACCCCCTTTTAACCCTCTTCCCTTGACCTGGAATCGGCTGGATGCCTCCTCTTCCCCCACCCCAAGCCTGATACTTCTACCTGAGACCTGCGGCACTCTGGTGGTCCGCTAGCTAGCCATGTCTCGGCCTGGCCACGCACCCTAAATCTGGACTTTGTCGTTTTATCTCCCTTATCTCACTCTGGAAGTGGGAATGCATGAGAGGCTCTGCCTTTCTGGAGGCCAGGTTGGTACATCCCACCTCCTCTTCCCTATCCATTCTCAGAACAAGCAGGAGCTCTAAGAAAGCTCAGCTGTAATTCCTGCTGTTGCCTTAAAGCCTTCAGCACACACTGCGAGCCTGAGTCGAGCTTCAGAAAAACCCAAACCATCTCCCCAGCCTCAATAGTTGAGTATTTCCATTGCTGTTTCTCTGAAGCTGGCATTAGCTATGTTTAGTGGGAGTTTTAGCAACTTTCCTCCTGGACTACCCTGGAAAAGTCTCTGAAGGAACAGCAGGACAAGTCTTCCTCTTAACCTTACATTCCCTAACCCCAAGGTGGTACAGTATTCTGATGTATTAAGCTTTTGTGTGGAAGCAAGGCATTGGAGAAAAGTATTGCTTTGGGGGATTAAGAATTTGTGGGTGTGTATGGGGTAGGGGGAGGCAGGGATGAGGGTGGAGTGTCCCCTCCATACTTATTTAAATAATTCAAGAAGTTTCTAAAGACTGGCCAAGGGGTAGCTGAAAAAAACCACTTAATTTTGAGACCCCTCTGTCTTTCTCCTATTTAAAGGCAGTTTTACTGCAACACAGCTGACACACAGCCTCTCAAACAAGAGAGATCTATGTTGTGGTTAATCTGATCCCTTCTTTGGTATGAAGGGTGAGTGGGGTATTTTTGGCTGTGAACAATACTTTAGGGGCATCTCCCTTTCACTGGCCAAACTGCAGTCCAGTTGAGACTTCCACTCCAAGTCTAATACCTAACCAGGAGTAGTGCTCCAGGGACAAGGAAAACCCTATTCTTGTGAGTTGTTTTCTTCAAAGGTCTTATGTACAATGGGATTGTTTTTTAACACACGTGTGTGTTTCTGGACTTTGGTGCTTTCTCAGTAGACTGTGGATAATTCCAAAATTTCTCTATCTGAGCTTGTTCTGTCCTGCTCCTGCCCTATCCTCTAATCTCTTCAGATCAATGATATACAAGGAAAAATCCTTTGAGATGTTAAAAGTACCATACAAATAATAGGCATTTCTGGATGAATTACAGGACAAACTTTGTAGAGAATCTCCCAGTATAAATAAGAAGCTGACTTAGTCAGGGGATCAAACTTTGCTTGGTTGATTGTCAGCCTTGAAGTTGAGTGGCTTATCCTCTCTGTAGCTGTGAAATAGTCCAGTTTTTCACTTGGTGGCTCAGAGTGTATGTCTGTTTGAACTCTCTAAGAGTAGCCTGCAACCAGATGCTGCATCTGCAAAGGTGGCTCAGAGCCCAAACTGGAAACAAGAATCTGAGTAATTTAACCCAGATCGACCTACCTTCTAGTCTAGGTTTACTCACAAGGCCTGACCTATTCAAGCACTATGATAGGCATGACTATGAAATGCAACTGAGATGTAACAATTCACGTACACTCTTTTCTCTTCTTACAGCCCTGACTATAGTGGTAAATGATATATGTTGACCAGAATTAGTGTAGTATTGTAAATAAAGAGAGACTAATATGAGGAACCAAGAGAGTAGGTTTTCCACATTTTCATTAAGCAGGGTTTCTCAGCCTTGACACTACTTACATTTGGGGCCAGATGATTTCTTGCTGTGGAACTGTGTTGTGTATTGTAGGATGTTTAGCAGCACACCTGCCCTCTATCCACTACCTTCCAGTACCAACCTGCCCCCCTCAATGTGATAAACAAAAACACCTCCAGATAGGGCCAAATGACTCCTAGGAGGCAAAATCACCTCTATGTCAAGAACTACTGTCATTTAAGGTAGTTATTTTACATTTTAAAGACCATATTTTATCTTACTTCTACCCACATGGTAGGTTCAGAATTTGTATTTTACAGAATCTCAGAAAATATGGTACATTTATGAAAAAACAGCATAAAAAGGAGTCCTCACAAATTAATGTTTTGACAAAAAAGTAGAATTCATTGTTATCCTCATTACTTCCTCATCACCATCTATCTTCTTTTGAGCACACACTATAAGTAGGGTGTTGATTATAGCAAAGACCTGTAATGAATAGCTCTAGCTTTTAATATACCAAGAAAGTAATGACCTTTAAAGGGTTACTGATTTTCATAGATACCCAATATCTGGATTGAATCCAACCTGGCTTTCTCTTCTATTTCCTATTCGTCTATGAACAGTGAGTTATTCTTTAAGGTTCTGCCTTGAAGAGATTGCTTTTTGTCTTGCTAGATACCATAACCCTACAGAGAATTTCATGTGACTTCTCTATATGTGGCACTTGAATCTTGATAATGTGCCCAACAAAGGCTATAATAAATTTAGCGATTTAAAGGCAAATTTTTGTTTTCAAGGAAGCAGCTTCTAACTACCTGCCTGCTAGAGAAATGCACAACAATGGCAAAAGAAAAGAAAATGGAACAAAATGTAAGAAGACGTGATTCTTAAAATATAATGGAGTGTTGAAAAACTGACTGGTGTGATTGTGCATTTTAACACTCAGCACTATCTCTTCCCCCAGGAAAGCAAACAACACTAATGTGAATTGCAGGATCCTGATTAGAAATTCAGCAAAAGTAAATGCAGGATGAAGTGTAGGATATCTGTTCAAATCAGCTGAGTAAGCTCCTGCCTTAGAAAATAAAGTTCAGGGAGCAGGGACTGCATGAATTTTGCTTGCTTTGTATAACTTCTATCCCCACACAATGAAAATATATAGCAACATGTCATTTGTAAAGAGCAACATGGGAAACAACAATTATTACATTCAAACCTTGCACATTCATAAATTATGATCCTCTTGCCAAGGCTAATTATTTAAATAAAAGTTTTTCCTAAATTGGGACATGAATGTTGTAATTGAAAAATTTTACTTTGCAAAGGTATATTTAGACTCTTACATAAGAACAGGATCCCTGTAATCAAGGCATAAAGTCTCAGATTAAGCAGTAATTAATATTGATAAAAGAAATGTCAACAGAAACATAGTTCATGGATTAGCTAATGACTTTGCTGTGCTCACTATTAATAGGAATGCAAGTGGAACTGGCCCTGAGCAAATTTGTAAAGTGGAATTATAGAATCACAGAATATTAAAGAACTTTGGGCCACTATGAAGGGTCTTCCCTGAGGTTAAATAACAGTGACAGAGATAATACTGATCAAGTCTTTCTGTTCTGTACCTGACTCCTGTGTGGCCTTAGGAAGTGCTGGTATAATTTTTACTCTGCCTGCCCCCTTCCCAGCTCATTAAAATCTGCCCTCATAAAATGATATGATCTGCCCTAATCACTATACCAGTTTGTTCTCTCTCCCAGGAGTAGCTCACATTCAGCCAATGGTTCCCATATTTTCAATTATGGGAAGAAAAGTTATCCTTTAGTAAAGAGTGTAAAAGCATGAGTGACAGGTACATCTTTTGAATGAGACTTTTCTAAGGCCCTTGGAATTACTGTAGTTTCAGGTTAGAGCAGTAAAACTTTGTTTTTCATGTTTTTTTCAAAAATGAACAATTTTATAACAAAGTTTTGTTGCAAAAATGAAAATTCAATTTTAGTATTTTTTCCTCTGGGGGATTTGTTGTTGTGAAGGAGTACCCAATGAGCTGTGCTTTATTCTTGATCAAAGACACATGTCCTTATGGATAAGATAATGAGAGGCTGTCTATGGGAGCTTCCTAGAAAGTAAGTTGTAGAAGATGTAGGTTTTGGAGAAAACAAACTTTGTTTTGAATTCTAGATCCATAGTTGGAAATGAGGTCAAATGAACCTTAGTTTGCTTATTCTAAAATGGGACTAATGATTCACAGGGTTATTTGGTGCATTTACTTGGATTATGCATAAGTCTAGGTAGAATCTAATATATAGCAATCTATCAATAATTACTAATTTTCTTTCTCCTTTTCTGCTTCTTTTGTTGTATTGAGATGACTTGCATAACTTAAAATTAACTAGTAACTGTACAATTTAGTGACATTCAGTATATTCAAAAAGTTGGGCAATCTTCACTTCTATCTAGTTCTAAGACATTTTCATCATCCCAAAAGATCCTGTATTCATTAATCAGTCGCTTCCCATTCTTCCCTCTTCCAGCCACTGGCAACAACTAATGTGCTTTCTGTGTCTATGGATTTAGCTATTCTGTATATTTCATAAAAGTGGAGTCACAGAATATGTGCTCTTTGGGATCTGGCTTCCTTTTCACTTAGTGCAATATTGCCTTGTATCAGTACTTCACTCTTTTTTTAAAAACTAATATTTGATTGCATGGCTATATATCACATTTTTATCCATTCATCAAGCTATTATGAATAATGCTCTTATGAAAATTTGTATAAAACTTTTTGTCTTAATACCCATTCTCAGTTCTTTTAGGTATATCCCTAAGAGAGGAATTGCTGGATCACATGATAATTCTATATTTACCTGTTAGAGGAACCACAGAACTGTTTTCCATAGAAGCTTCACCACCATTTCTTACCAGCAATGTACAGACTTCTTCACATACTTGTCAACACTTGTTATTTTCTTTTTCATAGATTGCAGCCACTGGGTATGATGTGGTATGTCATTGTAGTTTTGATTTGCATTTCCCTAATGATTAGTGGCACTGAACATCTTTTCATGTGCTTGTTGGTCATTGTGTATCACCTTTGGAGAAATGCCAAGTCCTTTGGCCATCAAAAAATCAGTTGATTGTTCTTCTAATATTGAGCTTTAAATATTCTTTATATATTTTGAAAACTAGATCCTTATATAACATACGACTTGCAATATTTTATATCATTCTGTAGATTGATTTTTTTACTTTCTTGGTAGTGTCCTCTGATGTAAAATATATTTAATTTTGATGAAGCCCAGATCAACTGTTTGCTTGTACTTTTGGTGTTATTTTATTTTAAAAAATTTATTATTAGCACATAATAGTTGTACAGAGAGATACATTGTGACATTTCCATATGTGTTTATAGTATATCTTGGGTAGGTTTACCCCCTCCATCATTTTCTCTCATCCCTCCTCCCTCCTTAGAACAATTTCAACAGGTTTCATTATTCTCTTTTCATATATGAATGCAAAATATATCTACCATTTTCACCCTCCTTCACCCTTTCCTTATCCACACCCACCCTCAGAGAAGATCGGTTTTACCATCTTGTCTTTCATTTTTAAAAAAGTGTATATTGATAGTCCAAAGGTGTTTGGCTTTGGCATTTCGGACATGTATATATTGTGCTCTAATCAAATTAACCCCCCATTACTTAATCTTTCTCTGTTATTTTAAATAAACTATAGCATAAATCAAAGTCATGATGATTTACCCCTACCTTTGTTGATTTGTTTTTTCTTATGGTATCAGATATGGGTCCAACTGCATTCTCTTGTATGTGGCTATCTCGTCCCAGAATTGCTTGTTAAAGAGAATGTTCTTTCACATTGGATGATCTTTGCACCTTGTCAAAAATCAATTGGCCATAGCTGTAATGCTTTATCTCTGGGTCCTTGATTTTTGTCAACTGATCTGTATACCTATCTTGATGACAGTACCACACTGTTTTGACTACTAAATCTTTATGTTAAGTTTTGAAATTGTATCATGCGAATCCACCAGTGTTAGTTTTTTTTTTCAAGACAGATTTAGCTATATGGAGTCTCCCAATTCCATATAAATTTGAAGATGAGATTTACCATTTTTTCAAAAAGGCCATTAGATTTTGATAGTGTTACATTAAATCTGTAGATAGCTTTGGAAAATATTTCTATCTTGACAATATTGCATTCAATATGTTATGTCTTTTTCATTTATTTAGACATTGTTAAATTACTTTCAGCTGTGTAAGTCTTGGATCTCCTGAGCTAATGTACTTCTAAATATTTTATTCTTTTTGATACTTATTGAAAATTAAATTATTTATTTCTTTTTGATAGTTTATTCTTAGTGAATAGAAACAACAGATTTTTATAGATTGACCTTGTATTCTGCAACTTTGCCAGTTTATCCATTAGGTTTAATATATGTTTTGTGGATTTAAAATGTTTTTTCTATATATAAGATCTTGTCATCTATAACCAGGGTATATTTTGCTTCTTCCTTTCCAATTTGGATGGCACTTACTTTTTTTTCTTGCCTAATTGTACTGGCTAGAACTTCCAGTACAGTGTTATATTGAAGTAAAACAATGGACATCTTTATCTTTATATTAGAAGGAAAGCTTTGAGATTTTCCCCATTGAGTATGATGTTATCTGTAAGCTTTTCATAAATGACCTTTATCAGGTTGAAGAAATTTCTTTATATTCATAGTTTTGAGTGTTTATTATAAAAGGATATTCAGGTTTGTCATATTCTTTCAATTGAGATGATGGATTTCTTAAAATGTTATGCTAACCTTTCATTCTTAGGATAAGTTCCCACATAGCTATAATGTATAAAAACTTTAATATGTTAATAGATTTGGTTTGCTAGTATTTGTGGGGTATTTTCCCATCTATATTCAAATGGGATGCTAATCTATAATTTTGTGTTTTTGTCTTGGTCTGCCTTTGGTATCAGTAATGATTGTCTCATTGGATGAGTTAGGAAACATTTCCTCCCTTTATAATCTTTTTGAAGAATTTAAGGAGGGTTGGTGTTGATTCTTCTTTAAATGCCTGATGGAATTCAGCTTGTCTTGGGATTTTTTTTGATGGCTAAAGATTTTGATTAGTTTTAGTCACTTGTTATAGATTTGTTTAGAATTTTTATTTCTTCTTGTGTTGCTGTGATAGTTTGTATGTTTCTAGAAATTTTTCTATTTCACCAAGGTTATCTCATTTCTTTGCCTACAATTGTTTATTATTTTTATTAGCATTATTTTCATTTCCTTAAAGTTGGCAGTTATGTATCCTTTTTCATTTCTGGTTGTAGTAATTTGAATCTTTCCATTTTTTTCTTAGTTTAGCTAACTATTGTTAATTTTGTTGATATTTTCAAAGAATTGGCTGTCACTTTTGTTGATTTTTCTCTAATGGTTTTCTGTTATCTGTTTTATTTATCACTTTTCCAATCTTTATTATTGCTTTTCTTTTTCAAGTCTTACTTTAATCAGTTCTTTTCCTATCTCTTTATGTATAAGCTAGACTATTAATTTGAGTTCTTTTTAAATGCATGTTTACAATATAAATGTCCCTTTGAGTATTGCTTTCACTTAGTTTTGGTATATTGCATTTTCATGTTCATTATTTTCAAGGCATTTTCCAATTTTCCTTGATGTTTATTTTTTCATATACTTGTTTAAATTCTATGTATTTGGGAATTTTCCTGTTTTCTTTCAACGATTGATTTCTATTTACAGCTTAAAGCCATTGTGGTCAGCAAAGATAATTTGTGTGATTTCAGTCTTTTTAAATTAATTGAGACTTCTTTGTGATCTAACATATGATCTATTGGAAAAAGTTCCACGCACACTTAAGAAGAGTGATTATTCTGCTGTTTTGATGCAGAATGTTCTGCACATAGGTGCATCTTATTTTATTGTACTTTCTTATATTCATTTCACAAATAATGTGTTTTTTCCAAGTTGAATGTTTGTGGCAACCCTGCATTGAGAATGTATCAGCATTTTGCCATTTTACCAAAAGCATGTTTTTATGTTGCAATGTCACATTTTCATAATTCTTGCAGCATATTAGCCCTTTTCACAATTGTTATATCTGTTATGATGATCTGTGACATCTTTGATATTACTATTGTAATTGTTTTGGCATGTCACTAACCATGTCCATATAAAATGGTCAACTTAATTGATAATAAATTTTGTGTGTGATGTTACTGCTCTATTCCCAAGCCATTCCCCCATCTCTCTCTCTCTCTCTCTCTCTCTCTCTCTCTCTCTCTCACTCTCTCTCTCGTAACTTGAGCCAAGAAGAGAGATACAACAATATTGAAATTAGGCTAATAACCCTATAATGACCTCTCTAAGTGTTCAGAAAGGAAGAATTACATGTATCTCATTTTAATTTAAAAGTTACAAGTGATTAAACTTAGTGACAAAAAATATGTAAAAAATGGAGATAGGCCAGGCGTGGTGGGTCACACCTGTAATTCCAGATGCTTGGGAGGTCATGTCTCAAGGACAACCCAGACAAAATGTTAGCAAGTTCTCCATTTTGACACAAAAGTCAGGTGTAATGGCAGGCAACTGTGGTCCCAGTTACTTGAGAGACCATAGGCAGGAAGATTATGGTTTGAGGCTATCTTAAACAAAAGCACAAAAATTACCTAAATATAACTAAACCAAAAAGGGACTGGGAGCATAGTAAAAGTCACAGTGCATCTACTTAGCAAGTATGAGACCATGAGTTCAAACCTCGATATTGAAAAGAAAAGGGGGAAAGGAAAGAGAAGCTGAGAAAAGAGCTGAGCATGGTGGTGCACACTTGAGTCTGAGGCAGGACTCCAACCTGGGCAACATCATGAGTTCAAGGCCAAACTGACCTAATATTTGCAATTCCCTGTCTCAAAAAAGAAAATCAAATAGACCAGGCATCATGTTGGACACCTGTTGGGAATACTGAGGCAGGAGAATCATGAATTCAAGGTCAGCATGGGCTACATGGTAAGAACTTATCTGAAACAAAAAAGCTGACATAGACTAAAAGCAAGGCTTTTTATGACAAATAAGCAGCCAAATTATGAATGAAAAGGAAAGATTCTTGAAGGAATATGAAAGTGCTATTTCAGTGAGTACATGAATGATAAGAAAGTTAGATTACCTTATTGATTCCAGTTCTACTGCACAGTAGAGTGACAATAGATAATATATCTGATAATGTACTGGATATTTTTAAAGCTAAATGGAAAGATTTTTAATGAAAAGTTTTTTCACCGTAAAGAAATACTTGAAGAAATAGATGTTTACCCTGATTGGAACATTACACATATATGGTATACACAACCATTTAATTTTTTACAAAGGGGTTGAAAACCTGCATTGGAGAAAAGACAGACTCTTCAACAAATTGGGGAAACTGAATATCTACATAGAGAACACTGAAATCAGACCCCTATATCTCACCCTGTAGAAAAATCAACTCAAAATTGATAAAAGATCTTAATGTAAGACCTAAAACTTTGAAACGTCTAGAGGAAAACAAAGGAAAAACCCTTGAAGATACAGGTATAGTTAACAGTCTGAATACTCAAAAGTAAGAACAGGAATTAAAGAATGAGATTACATCAAATTAAAAAGCTTCTGTACAGCAAAGGAAACAATTACAGAATCAAAAGAAAACAAAGAATGGGAAAAAATCTCTACCAGTTATTCATCAGATAAAGGTTTAATAAAGAGGACCAAAGTTAAACATCAAAAGAACAAAATTTCAATTAATTGATGGGCAAGTGAATTTCACAGTTTTCAAAACAAGTACAAATGGCTAATATATTCATGAAGAAATGTTCAGCATCCTTAACCATAACGGAGATGTAAAATCAAAACAACATTGAGAACCCATCTTACTCCAGTTCAAATGACAATCTTTAAGAAAACAAACAACAGCAAATGTTGGTGAGGATTGAGGAAGACAAAAGAACCCTTATACAATGTTGGTGGGAATGTAAATTAGTGTAGTCACTATGGAAAACTAAAAATAGAACTACCTTATGATTCTGCTATATTACTCCTGAGTGTATATCCAAGGAATGTTAAGTTAGTATACAGTAGGGTTACCAACACACCCATGTTTATAGCAGCACTATTCATAATAGCCAAAATATAGAATCAACTTAGATGCCCACCAATCAATGAATGAATAAAAATGTGGTATGTATACACAATGAAATATTGCTCAACCATAATGAAAAATAAAATCATGTCATTTGCAGGAAAAAGGATGGAACTAGTAAAATAAACCTACAGAAAGACAAATACCTTATGTTCTTTCTCATATGCAGAATCTAGTCTTTAAGGAATGTAAAAAGGATCCTGTTTGGGTATGAGTAACAGCAAGGGGGAAAGGGTGAAAGGAATGTACAAAGGGAAGTGAATATGATAGAAGTACTTAATGCACATGTATGAAAATAGAATAATGAAACTTGTTAACTTATTTTGAAAGGGGAATGAGAAAGAGTAATGAAGGGGGTGAATTTGATCAAAGTACGTTGTATGCATGTATGTAAATATCACAATGAAACTCCTTTGTACAAATAACATTTGTTAACAAAAATATTTTTTAAAAAAGTAAAAGTAAAAATCATAATTCATGGGACAAGGTCAAAATATCAACATAATAGGAATTTGGTAAAGATTGATTCCTATTCTCATGGATGATTTTGAAGGATTTGATCCCTCATGGAGGAAGTATTTGCAGATGTAGTGGAAATAGCAAGAAAACTAGAATTTGAATGGAGCCTGAAGATGTGACTGAGTTGTTACAATCTCATGATAAAATTTGAATGAATGACAAGTTGCTTTTTATATATGAGTAAAGAAAGTAGTTGGAATGGAATCTACTCCTGGTGAAGATGCTAGTTCAGAACACTATTGAAATGACAATAAAGGACTTAGCATATTATATAAATGTAGTTGACAAAGAAGTGGTAGGGCTCGAGAGGTTGACTTCAATTTTGAAAGTTCTGCTACCATTTGATCCAGCAATACCACTCTTGGGGATATACCCAAAAGACTGTGACACAGGTTACTCCAGAGGCACCTGCACACCCATGTTTATTGCGGCACTATTCACAATAGCCAAGTTATGGAAAGAGCCAAGATGCCCCACCACTGACAAATAGATTAAGGAAATGTGGTATCTATACACAATGGAATTTTATGCAGCCATGAAGAAGAACGAAATGTTATCATTCGCTGGTAAATGGATGGAATTGGAGAACATCATTCTGAGTGAGGTTAGCCTGGCCCAAAAGACCAAAAGTCGTATGTTCTCCCTCATATGTGGACATTAGATCAAGGGCAATCACAACAATGGGATTGGACTTTGATCACATGATAAAAGTGAGAGCACACAAGGGAGGGGTGAGGATAGGTAAGACACCTAAAAAATTAGTTAGCATTTGTTGCCCTAAAGCAGATACCTTAAAAGCAACTGAGGCCAATAGGAAAAGGGGACCAGGAACTAGAGAAAAGGTGAGATCAAAAAGAATTAACCTAGAAGGTAACACACACACACAGGAAATTAATGTGAGTCAACTCCCTGTATAGCTATCCTTATCTCAACTAGCAAAAACCCTTGTTCCTTCCGATTATTGCTTATACTTTCTCTACAACAAAATTAGAAATAAGGGCAAAATAGTTTCTGCTGGGTATTGAGGGGGTAGGGGGGAGAGGGAGGGGGTGGGGGCAGGGCGGAGAAATGACCCAAGCCTTGTATGCACATATGAATAATAAAAAATAAATAAATAAAACAACAACAACAAAAAAAGAAAGTTCTGCTGTGAGTGTAATGCAAATAGCATTACTTGCTATATAGAAATATTACATGAAAGGAAGAGTTAACTGATGAGGAACATTTTGCTGTTGTCTTGTTTTAAGAAATTGCCACAGCCTCTCCAACCTTCAGCAGCCATCACCCTTATTTGCATCAGACATCAACATTAAACAAGATCTTTCACCAACAAAAGATTATGACTTGCTGAAGGCTCAGGTGGTCATTAGCATTTTTAGTAATTTTTAAATTAAAATATGTACATTTTAAATCATATGCTTTGCATACTCAATAGATTATAGCATAATGTATGTATCACTTTTATATGCACCGGGGAACAAAAAAATTCACGTGACTCACTATATTGTGAGTTTTCACTTTGCTGCTATGCTCTGGAACCAAACATACAATGTCTCCAAGGTCTGCCCGTATCTATTATAGCTAATTGGGTGATGGTGTTGTTCAACATCTTATTTATTTTTCATCATGATCTATACATTGTTGAAAGTGGAAATTGAGGTATCTGCCTATTATTTTAGAACTATATATTTTTTCCTTCAATCTTTGTTTCATTGATTTGGGGTTTCCATTGTTTGGTGCAAATGTGCCTGTAATTGCCATGTCTTTTTGATGAATTGACCCTCATCAAAACAAAGTATCTTTTGGCTTTTGTAACAATTTTTGCTTAGTATATTTTGATTTTTGTCTGAATGTTTTCTTTTTCTCCTCCCTCCTTCCCTCCCTTCCTTCCTTCCTTCTCTCTCTCTTTCTCCTTTTTCAGTGGTGACGTTTGAACTGAGGGATTCACACTGGCTGGTAAGCACTCTACAACTTGCACTATGCTCCCAGCCTTCTTTTGTTTTTGTTGTTTTTTGAGATAGAGTCTTGCACTTTCTTCCCAGGCAGGCCTTGATACACAATCCTCCTAACTATGCCTTCCACATAGCTAGGATTATAGGCATGCACCACAATGCCCATTCCTTATTTTGTCTGATGCTAATATTGTCATTCCAGCTACCTTTTGTTGGTTTTTAGCATGAAATATTTTTTCTGGCTTTTGAACCTTAACTGTCTGTTTTAGATGGCATATACTTGAGTTAGTTTTTTAAAATCCGTTTTGTCTCTGGCCACCTTTTAATTGGGGAATAAGCAATTTACATTTGAAATAATTACTGATTAGGAATACCTTACTTTAACATGTTACTACTCTATTTCTATATATCAAATTTTCTTTCCCTCAGTTTCTCCATTTTGGCTTACTTTTGTGTTTTATTGATTTCCCCTTCTGTGTCATAATTCGAGCCAGTAAAGGACCAATAATGGAAAGAAATAAATCTATTCTTCATACATTTATGTAATAACTATGAAAATACCTCCTTATTTTCTCATTGACATGCAAATCAACCATCTTGTACTTATTCACTAAAATGTTAAATCATCAGTTCAGATTCAGTGGCTCTAAAATTGTCTTCCTTTCCCTCAGAAAGTTGATTTCACCTTAATAAGTTAAGTATTATTTGGACTTTTACTATGCCAGTTCTCCAGGTTTAAGTTTATCTTGGCCAATTCCCTTTACCTTAGCTCTGGAGTTCCACAAAATCACTAAGATCTATTGGTAATTCCTTCTTTGCACTTAGATTTGATACTTTCCATTTTTTCTACTACTATTTTCATTGCTCCATACCTAGATAATTGCATGGGACTGCTGAATGAATTCTTTGTCATGGGTTTTGGCATCTTCACTCTATACTGTTTAAAAATCTTCTGAGAGTGTCCCTTTAAGTCAAGCCACTACCTTACTTAAGATCTCATAACAACTTTACTTGGCTTATCAGTTTAATCATGGTAACTGCCAACCCTTTCTAATCAGATTCTAATTTATGTACCCTTTCCCCAATCCACTGGTAAGACATATTAAACTTCTCATGTCAGGTAAGAGCCCATTACTGATCCACTCCATGCTAATCTCAGTATTTCTCTTCCTTTGCCTCTTTGTTAATCTTCCAGGAAACTTTTCTTCTTTCATCAAATATTTATTTGATACCTGTGCGTGCCAGAGTATATGCTTGATACTATATCAATTTGTTATAGGTGTCTACTCTCATAGACCTTATAATCTATTGTAGAAGGCAGAAAATAAATCAGTAATTGAAATAACGTGTCATGGTTGCTAACATAGAGGAAGTATTTAATAACAGGACCTAATGCAGAGTCTGGGTCCAGAAGACATTGTGGAAGTCTGAGTGAAACATAAGTAATGCATAAAGGTGGAAGTAAAGGTGGAATGTAATTAATGATTTGTAGGTAGCCAGATGAAGAAGGTTTGGGACATTATTCTAACCAAAAGTAACCATATGTGTGAATACTTCACGTCAAAAGCATGTGTTCTCGCCTGGTGTGGTTGTGCATGACTATTATCTCAGCTAATTTGGAGGCTGAGGCAGAAGCACCACAGTTTGAGAACAGACACTGCAAAGTTAGCATGAAACCCTGTCTGAAAAAAATAAACAAGCCAAAAACAAAACATCAGGGATATGGATCAAGTGATACAGCACAAGAATGAGATGCTGAGTTCATAACCAGTACCCCTCTCCTGCAAATGAAAAAGCATATGTGCTAGGAAATGAAAAAAAATAAATGCAACTGCCTTATAGATTAGAAGGAGAATGAATAGCAACTACGATGGTCAGGAACTAGACTATGCAATTGTGTGAGAGCATGTAAGGACTTGTTGACATGGTAGAAGCTTAACTATATCCCGAGAACAATGAGAACCATAGGAGGAGACTTACATCACCTGAAATCCATGTTGGAAGAATCTGGCTGTGAAGAATGGATTGGAGGGGAAGAAGACTACAGGCAAAAAGATTAGCTAGAAGGATATTGAAATAATACAGGAAAGAAGTAATGGCGGCTTCTAATATGACAATGATAATTGGGATATAGAGAAAGTCACTGAATCATGAAATAGTTAAGACATACAACCAGCCAAACTTAGTGATGAATTGTGATGGGAAAGATAGAGGGATGTGTTAAAGGTAACTTCCAAGTTTCTGGCTTGAACAAGTAGGTGAATCCTGACATCATTTCAGTGAACTGCAGAAATTGAAGGATATGCATATTTGAGAGCCAGGGTATAAATTCAGTTTAAGAGATGGAAAATTTAGGATGACTTTGAGACACCCAAGGGGAGATGTTAGAGCATTAGACATTTAAGTCTGGAGCTCAAAAAAGAGGTCAAGGTCAGGGAAGATTTGGAAGTTGCCAGCACACAGATGTTACTTAAAGCCATGTGATAGAGTGATGTCACCCAGGGAGAGAGTATAAATAGAAGAGGAAGAGGATTGAGCTGTGAGGGCTGAGGTCCAACATTTAAAGATCAGGCAATGAAGTAAATGCCATCAAATGAGACTGAGAGTACTAGAGAGGGGAACAATGTGCTATTCCAACAACAGTTGAGAATGGTGACTAAGAAAAACTACCTCAAGAGGGAGTGATTAACAGTATTTGATGCTGCTAAGAAATCTGACAATTAAGGACAAAAATGACACATGAGGTTAATGACACCTAGGTTTCAGTCTGAACATCTTGGGCTGAGGAGTGATTTGGAAGTAAGGAAATGGCAACAGTCAGTGTAGACAGCTTGTTGATTTGGCAGAAAAGAAGTAGTAAAATAGTGGTGAGATATGTAAGGTCAAGGTTGGCTGGGTTTTCTTGATTATTGTTAAGAAGAGAGAGCCTTTGAGATGTTTAAATGCTGACAGCATGATCAGTAGAAAAGGAAAGAAAAGAGGAGTTAATCTATACAGTGGAGTACTCAAAAAAGAGACAAGATTAGTTTTAGAGAGGAGAGGATTGCCTTTCCATTACAACATGAAAGGAACAAAAAGTATTAGTGTCAATTTCTGTAAGTTGGTAGTTTCATGGTACAAAGCTGACTCTTTTATATTTTCTGTGGAGTAGGAAGTGAAGTGAAATTATTTGCTAAGAGAGTGGGCTCAAGATGTGAAGATTTAGAGATTTTGAAGAGATGGAGAAAATTTTGAAGATAAGAGAAGTAGGTAAGTCTGGAAACTGGAATCATCATGCAGTGTAAAGAGCAGGTTGGTAGTCCTTCTAATACTGCTTACCAGATGAGGAGAAGGGAGATGGTTAATTTATCCAAGGTTTTGCCAGGAGAGTGTGATAGACATTTAATGGATCCAGGACATCCAAGCCCTATAGAAGGAAAAGTGAATGCTATGGGTAGGGTGAAAATAGAGTGGACAGGTGGTCCCAATGAATTTGAAGATCATTATCTTGAGAATGATAGAGTATATGTAGTGGAAAAATAGGAACTTGTGTTAAGATACTGGTGTTAGAATTTGGCATTGAAGAGAAGGATGTGGCATTGTGAGTGGACTACTGAAATACAGTCATCAAGGAGGAGATATTTTGAAATTTGGAAATATAACCGACTTGTCAGGGCATTGATAGGATCATCTGTACTTTCACAGATTTTACCCAATGTGATTGCCAGGGTTAGTATGTAGAAGGACCTAAAGTTTCCAATGAATGGCAGAGAATGTAGATGGTGGAGTGGTTGTGAGAAATTGACTGGGAGATTGCTGTATGAGAACAATAAGAATGGTTTGATGGCTATTTAGTTGAATGATATGTGCTTTAAAGTATCAGGGACTTTATGTAATCTGGAGCCAAATTTCTTGAATTCTAGGTCCACCTCAAGTGGTGACTACAAAGTTATATAACGTCTGTGCCTCATTTTATCTGTAAAATGGGTATGATAATAGCACTTAACTCATAGTCTTGTTAAGAAGAGTAAATGAGTTAATATCCAATCTACTCAATCCAAAGAATAGTTTCAGATCCATAGTGATTGCTATATAAAACAGAAGACTGGGCTCCCAGCTCTGATTATTTTCAGATAGAAGGTCTCAACCTACTGGAGCCATTTATTGTCTGGATGAGTTTTATTCCTGTCATATGTGACCTTTTCTTATCAATGATATGTTGAATAAGTATATTAGTAGTGAAGTACTCAGACCCAGACAGGTCACCAGTAGGGAAGCCATGCTTTCTGAAGCCCACTTTTGTTAAGCAAAAAACTGATGGGAAATATATCAATTGTATCCTGAAAGGTTGTATTGCTAGTAACATTAGATTTGTAAACAGAGTAGCCTGACAAGAGCTTCATAAGCATCTTCACAGCCACATTAAACAATATAGTGAAGTCATTCCTTTTGGGAAATCACAGACCAACCAGCAAGCCCCACACTATGAGATCTTTGCACTGCATAGCAAAGCAAAGATGTGGCCAGTATGGTAAGAAGATGAAGCCACCCCTAGAAGATCCTCTCTGAGGGACAGCTACACATCCCTGTAAATCAGTAATAGTCTTGGAGGGTACAACAGATGGTACTATCAGATGATTCTAATAACAAACAGACTCTGAGCAGTGGAAGAGATCTTGTAGATCAAGGTGTGCTTCTACAGGGAATATTTTATAATAGGTCCCAGGATTTATGGTGCTGTAGATTGTTGAGGAGAATGGGAACTCTGAAGCAAAAGAATATAATCACCCCTACTGGGCATTGTGGTATATGCCTGTAATCCCAGCTAGCCAGTAGGCTGAGACAGAAGGATCCCAAGTTTGAGGCCAACCTGGACTACAAAGTGAGTCTACAACCAGCCAGAGCAACTTATCAAGCTCTTGCTTTAAAATAAAAGCAAGAAAGCAAACAGAAAAGCAAACAAACAAACAAAAAAGGGCTGGGATGTCACTTAATGGCAGAGCATGCTGTGAGGCCCTGAGTTCAATCCCCAGTACCTCAAAAATGTCACCTTTAACCCCACAAATACACAATCATTCATTTACCCACTTAGTCATTTAACAAATAGGTGATGACTAGGACATATCAGTGAACAAACCAACCAAAGATCTCTGCCCCTGTGGAATGTTCAGTCTAATCAGTGGAGAAAAAGGAGAAGGGAATATAAAGAAGATATTCTATACAGAGGAAACATGTTCCACACTACAGAGCCATAAAAGGTTTTATAGAAAGCATTTTCTCTAATGATATAAGAAGTTGGCTGTACCTGGAGCATAGAAAGAATTGGGGCAGGGGATATTATGGCCGGAGCTAAAATGGAGAGGGAGAGTGTAAGATTATCAAGTAATTTATACACCACACTAAAGAGTCCGACAATGGAGAATCATCAGAGATTTTTAAAGCAAAGTGGATATATGTTCAAATACATTTTTGTTTATTTTTTAGAGAATTGGAATGGTAGCTTTATGGAAGATGAGCAAGAGACCAGAGACATGGAATTAGAAATTGTTGGAATCATCAAAGTAAAAGTCAATTGGATGGTAGGCATGTAGGTTAGTGATAGATTGCTTGCCTAGCATGCACAAGGCCCCTGACTGATGCCCACCACTGACAAAAAAAGAATGGGAAATCTGAAGTAAAGCAGTGTCTAGATGTGATTTAAAATACATTTATGGAGGATTTGGTAACCAGTTGGAAGTAAAAGTGAGATAGAAAGAAGAATGAAGGATGATATCAAATTGGCTGTGTAGATATTTACCAAAATGAGCACTGAAAGAAACAGGTTGAAGGAAGAATATAGATATGAAGGAAGAATAGGATCAATTCAATTTCGAGATGACTGTGGCACATTCAGTTATGTATTCAGGAATATGGCTCTGGTCTGGAAGAAAAGGAGAAAAAAATAGTATTTTGGGAAACAGTGATTTTTTTAATGTGCTGCTGAATTTGGTTTTCTAGAGTATTGTTTATATGTCCATGATACACAAAGTGATCTGCAGATTTGATGCAATCAATACCAAAACTGCAATGACAATTTTCATAGAGGTATAAAAACCTAAATTCATATGGAACCACAACCCACAGAATCACCAAAGCAATCTTCAGCAAAAGAACAGTGCAGGGAACATCACACTCTATGACTTTAAAGCACACTACAAAGCAATAGAAACCCAAATATGGTACTGGCATAAAAACAGACACATAACCAAGTGGAACAGAATATAAGTTAAGACATAACTAATATAATTTATATATAGAACTCTGTAATGTACTTATATCTACAACATTGTGCCCTGCATGGAACACACATTTTATCAAAATGTTCATGAAACATTTTGAAAGTATTTTTGCCTTTAAAATTACAAAGGGAATGATGTATTACAGAAAGCAGTAATTTAGGCGATGATGTTACAGTATCTGATCATAACTCAATGAGTAAATGCATTAAAAAATAGGTAAATAAAATCAAACCATAGAGACCATAAAATAACCTACTCTACTAAGTCAGTTTTGGGTTAAAAATAAAATCAAAGCTCAGTGATATACTATTTAAACAAGAATGATAAATGAAACAGAGTAGCAATTTGATGAGAGAACAACCGAATTACACCTGCAAGCCGAAAAACTTACTGAAACTGTATTGCATTTGAACTGGGGACACTTGGTGGGACTTTTTTTTTTTTTTTAATCTTCTGTGTGTGTGTGAGTGTAGTTTTGTTCTACTTTATGCATCCCCTTTGATGAGACAACTACAGAACAACATCTGAGGCACCAACTCCAGGACTGGAGATTGAGACGGACATCCAAATTATTAAGACTGAAATTGCATTGCATATAAACTTGGAAGTTTTTTGGTTTTTTTTTTTTTTTAATTTTCTATTTTCCATTTTATTTTAATTCATTTTTATAAATAGATATTACTTTCATATACTTATTTTTAATTTTTTTATCTTTGATTTTCAATCCTCTCTCTGTCACTCTATTGTCTGTTCAGTTTACTGTCGATTAGTACACTAACACTCCCTGTTTATACCTTTGAAACTCTCTTGTCTGATACCTTGTTCTGCTTTCTCCCTCTTGTCTGTATATTTGTTTTCCCCTTTTCTTTAACTTCTTGCTTTCCATCTCAGCTCACTCTTCCATTCTCAATATTACCATTGTTATTATTACAAGCTAGAAAATACTTAATTACACACAGTACAGGGACAGTAACAACACCAAGGACAATGACAGGAAGACAGAAAAAACAAAGAAACCAGTTTCCCCACAGCAAAAAATTAGTACAGGAACCAGAGGGGAATGAAGAGAACAGAAACTCAGATCCAGACTCCAACAAAATGAAGATAAACTATGCCAAAGGACCCAATGAAGCCTACAAGAATAATTTAAAAGAAGACATACTACAAGTACTCAATGAGAATTTTATAGAGATGATACTGGATAGGGTCAACCAAAATGTACAGGAGACACTCAAGAAATTCCAAGACAATAAAAATAGAGAATTTGAAAAAGCAAAAGAAGAAATAAAGGAAACCATAGAAGCACTGTATAAACACCAAAGTGAAAGAGAGAACACAATGAATAAATGGATAAATGAACTCAGGACAAAAATAGACAACAATAAAGAAGAAAACAGCCAGGATATGGAAAACCTCAGAAAAAAGAACGAAACATAACTGCAAAACAAAACGGAAGGCCAATCCAGCAGAATAGAACAAACAGAAGACAGAATCTCAGAACTTGAAGATGAAATGGTAATTAAAGGAAAAACTGAAGAACTATTAATTAAACAACTCAAGACCTGTGAAAAGAAAATGCAAGAACTCACTGACTCCATCAAAAGACCAAACTTGAGAATCATGGGCATCGAAGAAGGAGAAGAGGTGCAAGCGAAGGGAATGCGTAATATATTCAACAAAATAATAACGGAAAATTTCCCAAATCTAGAGAAAGATATTCCCATACAAATGCAAGAGGCCTCCAGGACACCAAACAGACCAGATCAAAATAGAACTACTCCACGACATATCATCATTAAAACAACAAGTTCAGAAACTAAGGAAAGAATATTGAAGGCTGCAAGAGAGAAAAAACAAGTAACATACAAAGGTAAACCCATCAAAATCACAGCAGACTTCTCAACAGAAACATTAAAAGCAAGAAGAGCGTGGGGTGAGATCTTCCGGGCACTGAATGAAAATAACTTCAACCCCAGGATACTCTACCCAGCAAAGCTATCATTCAAAATAGATGGAGCAATAAAAGTCTTCCATGATAAGCAGAAACTAAAACAATATGTGACCACAAAGCCACCATTACAAAAGATTCTGCAAGGGATCCTGCACACAGAAAGTGACACCCAACTTAACCATGAAAAGGCAGGCAGCACCAAACCACAGGATAAGAAAAAGCAAGACAGTAGAGAGTGACATCAAGTTAGGTACACACAATCAAACCTTCAAACAACTAAGATAACTAAATGGCAGGAATCACCACATACCTATCAGTACTAACGCTTAATGTTAATGGACTTAATTCACCCATCAAAAGACACCGTTTGACAAAATGGATTAAAAAAGAAGATCCAACAATTTGTTGCTTACAGGAGACTCATCTCACCGACAGAAATAAGCATATGCTTAGGATGAAAGGCTGGAAGAAGATTTACCAAGCCAATGGCCCCCGAAAACAAGCAGGAGTAGCAATACTTATCTCTGACAAAGTAGACTTCAAACCTACATTGATCAAACGAGATAAAGAAGGACATTCCATACTAATAAAAGGGGAAATAGACCAAAAGGAAATAATAATCATCAATCTGTACGCACCCAATGTCAACGCACCCAATTTCATCAAACATACCCTGAAAGACCTAAAAGCATACATAAACGCCAACACAGTGGTTGTGGGAGACTTTAACACTCCATTATCATCAATAGATAGGTCATCCAAACAAAAACTCAATAAAGAAATCCAAGATCTAAAATATGCAATAGATCAAGTGGACCTAGTAGATGTCTACAGAACATTTCATCCAACCTCTACACAATATACATTCTTCTCAGCAGCCCATGGAACCTTCTCCAAAATAGATCATATCCTAGGGCACAAAGCAAGTCTCAGCAAATATAAGAAAATAGAAATAATACCATGCATACTATCTGACCACAATGCAGTAAAAGTAGAACTCAACAACAAAAGTAAAGACAAAAAACATGCAAACAGCTGGAAACTAAATAACTCATTACTTAATGAAGAATGGATCATCGATGCAATAAAAGAGGAAATTAAAATGTTCCTGGAAGTCAATGAAAATGAAAACACAACCTACCGGAACCTATGGGACACAGCTAAGGCAGTCTTGAGAGGAAAGTTTATAGCCATGAGTGCATATATTAAAAAGATTGAAAGATCCCAAATCAATGATCTAATGATACATCTCAAACTCCTAGAAAAACAAGAACAAGCAAATCCCAAAACAAATAGAAGGAGAGAAATAATAAAAATAAGAGCTGAAATCAACGAAATAGAAACAAAAAAACCATACAAAGAATTAATGAAACAAAAAGTTGGTTCTTTGAAAAAATAAACAAGATCGATAGACCCCTGGCAAACCTGACTAAAATGAGGAGAGAAAAAACCCAAATTAGTAGAATCAGGAATGCAAAAGGGGAGATAACAACAAACACCATGGAAGTCCAGGAAATCATCAGAGACTACTTTGAGAACCTATATTCAAATAAATTTGAAAATCTAAAAGAAATGGACAGATTTCTAGATACATATGATCATCCAAAACTGAACCAAGAGGAAATTAATCACCTGAATAAACCTATAACACAAAATGAAATTGAAGCAGCAATCAAGAGTCTCCCCAAAAAGAAAAGTCCAGGACCTGATGGATTCTCTGCTGAATTCTATCAGACCTTTAAAGAAGAACTGATACCAACCCTCCTTAAACTGTTCCATGAAATAGAAAGGGAAGGAAAACTGCCAAACACATTTTATGAAGCCACTATTACACTTATCCCAAAACCAGGCAAAGACACCTCCAAAAAGGAGAACTATAGGCCAATCTCCTTAATGAACATTGATGCAAAAATCCTCAACAAAATAATGGCAAATCGAATTCAGCAACACATCAAAAAGATTATTCACCACGACCAGGTAGGCTTCATCCCAGGGATGCAGGGGTGGTTCAACATACGAAAATCAATAAACGTAATAAACCACATTAACAGAAGCAAAGACAAAAACCACTTGATCATCTCAATAGATGCAGAAAAAGCCTTTGATAAGATCCAACATCATTTCATGATAAAAGCTCTAAGAAAACTAGGAATAGAAGGAAAGTTCCTCAACATCATAAAAGCTATATATGACAAACCTACAGCCAGCATTATACTTAACGGAGAAAAATTAAAACCATTCCCTCTAAAATCAGGAACCAGACAAGGATGCCCACTATCTCCACTCCTATTCAACATAGTACTGGAATTCCTAGCCAGAGTAATTAGGCAAGAAGAAGGAATAAAATGAATACAAATAGGTAAAGAAACTGTCAAAATATCCCTATTTGCAGACGACATGATCCTATACCTTAAAGACCCAAAAAACACTACTCAGAAGCTAGTAGACATCATCAATAGCTATAGCAAAGTAGCAGGATATAAAATCAACATAGAAAAATCCTTAGCATTTCTATACACTAACAATGAGCAAACGGAAAAAGAATGTATGAAAACAATTCCATTTACAATAGCCTCAAAAAAAATCAAATACCTAGGTGTAAACCTAACAAAAGATGTGAAAGACCTCTACAAGGAAAACTATACACTTCTGAAGAAAGAGATTGAGGAAGACTATAGAAAGTGGAGAGATCTCCCATGCTCATGGATTGGTAGAATCAACATAGTAAAAATGTCTATACTCCCAAAAGTAATCTACATGTTTAATGCAATTCCCATCAAAATTCCAATGACATTCATCAATGAGATTGAAAAATCTACTGTTAAATTTATATGGAAAAACAAGAGGCCACGAATAGCCAAGGCAATACTCAGTCAAAAGAACAATGCAGGAGGTATTACAATACCTGACTTCAAACTATATTACAAAGCAATAACAATAAAAACAGCATGGTACTGGCACAAAAACAGACATGAAGACCAGTGGAACAGAATAGAGGACCCAGATATGAAGCCACACAACTATGAGCAACTTATCTTTGACAAAGGAGCTAAAAATATACGATGGAGAAATAGCAGCCTCTTCAACAAAAACTGCTGGGAAAACTGGTTAGCAGTCTGCAAAAAACTGAAACTAGATCCATGTATATCACCCTATACCAAGATTAACTCAAAATGGATCAAGGATCTTAATATCAGACCCCAAACTCTTAAGTTGATACAAGAAAGAGTAGGAAATACTCTGGAGTTAGTAGGTATAGGTAAGAACTTTCTCAATGAAACCCCAGCAGCACAGCAACTAAGAGATAGCATAGATAAATGGGACCTCATAAAACTAAAAAGCTTCTGTTCATCAAAAGAAATGGTCTCTAAACTGAAGAGAACACCCACAGAGTGGGAGAAAATATTTGCCAATTATACATCAGACAAAGGACTGATAACCAGAATATACAGGGAACTTAAAAAACTAAATTCTCCCAAAACTAATGAACCAATAAAGAAATGGGCATGTGAACTAAACAGAACTTTCTCAAAAGAAGAAATTCAAATGGCCAGAAAACACATGAAAAAATGCTCACCATCTCTAGCAATAAAGGAAATGCAAATTAAAACCACGCTAAGATTCCACCTCACCCCTGTTAGAACAGCCATCATCAGCAACACCACCAACAACAGGTGTTGGCGAGGATGCGGGGAAAAAGGAACCCTCTTACACTGTTGGTGGGAATGTAGACTAGTACAACCACTCTGGAAAAAAATTTGGAGGCTACTTAAAAAGCTGGACATCGATCTACCATTTGATCCAGCAATACCACTCTTGGGGATATACCCAAAAGACTGTTACTCCAGAGGCACCTGCACATCCATGTTTATTGCGGCACTATTCACAATAGCCAAGTTATGGAAACAGCCAAGATGCCCCACCACTGACGAATGGATTAAGAAAATGTGGTATCTATACACAATGGAATTTTATGCAGCCATGAAGAAGAACGAAATGTTATCATTCGCTGGTAAATGGATGGAATTGGAGAACATCATTCTGAGTGAGGTTAGCCTGGCTCAAAAAACCAAAAATCGTATGTTCTTCCTCATATGTGGACATTAGATCAAGGGCAAACACAACAATGGGATTGGACTATGAGCACATGATAAAAGCGAGAGCACACAAGGGAGGGGTGAGGATAGGTAAGACACCTAAAAAACTAGCTAGCATTTGTTGCCCTTAATGCAGAGAAACTAAAGCAGATACCTTAAAGCAACTGAGGCCAATAGGAAAAGGGGACCAGGTACTAGAGAAAAGGTTAGATCAAAAAGAATTAACCTAGAAGGTAACACCCACGCACAGGAAATCAATGTGAGTCAATGCCCTGTATAGCTATCTTTATCTCAACCAGCAAAACCCCTTGTTCCTTCCTATTATTGCTTATACTCTCTCTACAACAAAATTAGAGATAAGGGCAAAATAGTTTCTGCTGGGTATTGAGGGGGGGAGCGGGAGGGGGTGGAGTGGGTGGTAAGGGAGGGGGTGGGGGCAGGGGGGAGAAATAAACCAAGCCTTGTATGCACATATGAATAATAAAAGAAAAATGAAAAAAAAAATCAAACCATAGAGACCATAAAATAACCTACTCTACTAAGTCAGTTTTGGGTTAAAAATAAAATCAAAGCTCAGTGATATACTATTTAAACAAGAATGATAAATGAAACAGAGTAGCAATTTTGGAAATACATCCAGTGTTTTATTACACACACACACACATACATATACATATATGTCATATTTCCTTTATCCATTCATCCATTGATGGACACTTGAGTTGATTCCATATCATGGCCTTCATGAATAATGCTGGAATAAACATGAGAATATAGTTATCTCTTCAACCTACTGATTTAATTTCCTTTGGCTATACACCCAGTATGGGATTGATGGAGCATATACGAATTCTATTTTTAATATGTAAAATAATTATAATGTTAAAAGTGTATTTTTACTGATACATAAAATGTAAAATTATATATATTAATGGACCATGTGATGTTTGATATATGTATAAACTTTATAATGTTTAAATCAGGTTAAACATATTTATCTCCTCTAACATTTATCAATTTTATGATAGAAACTTTCAAAATCTGTTATTCTAGCCTTTTGAAATATACAGTACATTATTATCTACATTTGTCATATTGTACAATATTTTCAATTTTTCAAGGACCTCCATACTGTTTTTCATAATGCCTAAACTAATTTCATTTCTACCAACAGTGTACAAAGGTTACCTTATTCTCCATATCCTCTCCAATACTTTTGTCTTTTGTATAACAGCTACTTGAATAGGTATGGGGTGATATCTTCTTGTGGTATTAATTTGCATTTTTGTAATGACTAATAACTTGGGAATTTTTTAATGTAACTTTTGGCCATCTGTATACTTTCCTTTGAGAAATGTCTATTGATATCTTTGTCTGTTTTGAAATCTAGTTATCTTCTTTCTTACTATTGAGGTATTTGAATTTATTATATATTTTGGATAAAATCCACTTATCAGACATATGGTTTGCAAATATTTTTTTTCTCATTCTGTGGGCTGCCTCATCACTTTGTCAGTTATTTCCTTTGCTGTGAAGAAGCTTTCTAGTTTATTGTAATCACACCTGTCTTTTTTTGCTCTGTTTGCCTATGTTTTGTGCTCTTATCCAGAAAAATCATTGCTTGGAAAAATATCATAGTGTTTCCCCCTGATGTTTTCTTGTAGTATTTTATAGTTTTAGGCATTACAGTTAAGTTTTTAATCAATTTTGAATTGATTGTTAAAATTTGTTTTTCTACATGACATGAGATAAGTGTCTAATTTCATTCTTCTGCATATGAATATCCTTGTAGGCCAACACCATTTATTGAAGAGACTGTTTTTTGTTTTCATTGTGTATTCTTGGCTCCTTTGTTGCAAAACAGTTCTCTGAAAATGCTTGGATTTATGTCTTAACTTGTATTCTGTTCCACTTGGTCTATGTGTCTGTGTTTATGCCAGTACTATGATATTTTGGTTTCTATTGCTTTGTAGTATGTTTTAAAGTCATAGAGTGTGATGTCCCCTGCATTGTTCTTTTTGCTCAAGATTGCTTTGGCAAATCCATGGGTTGTGGTTCCATATGAATTTAGGTTTGTTTGTTATATCTCTATGACAATTGTTATTGGAATTTTGGTATTGATTGCATCAAATCTGCAGATCACTTTATGTATCATGGACATATAAACAATACTCTTTAAAGCCAAATTCAACAGTACATTGAATATATCACTCACCAGGATCAAGTAGTATTCATCTGAGGGATCCAAAATGTTTCCACATATGCAACTCTATAAATGTGATATATCACATATTAACAGAATGAAAAACAAAAACTATATGATCATCTCAACAGATGTAGGAAAAGCATTTGACAAAATCCAACATCCTTTCATAACTAAAACACTCAAGAGGATATCCAAGGTGGCGGATAGCTGAGGGAAGCAGAAACCCAGAGCTCCACAATTTCAGAAAAAGAACCAAAACATCAGAATCATGGTAGCTAGACTTGGGTCAAGGAACAGAAATATAACAACCTAGCTAATAACTAAACCAGTCACAGCATAGTCAAGGGAAACATAATAGCTGATTAAAATCCCCAACTAACTAGTAAATAACACAGGAGCAAGGCACAAAATAGAAACATGGGAAGAAGAAGAAGGCAGAGGAATATAACCCTTCAAAAGACTAACAATAATTTAACAAAGGATTTAGTGGAAAATGAAGGGAATGAATTTCCAGTTACTGACACTAGTAGAATGATGATAAAAATGACCAATAAGTTCAATAAGGACCTTAAAGAGGTGCTCAAAGAGGATCTCAAAAAGGAATGCAAAGAGGAAATTATGGAGTAACTTAAAGAGAAGATACAAAACAATTCAAAGAATACCAAAACAACACAAATAAAAAACTTGAGAAGACACAGAAAAAAGTAAAGGAACTCAGAGAGGACTTTAGCAAACACCAAAATGAAACTAAGGAGATTCTTAAAAATATATATGAAATAAAAAGACAGCGCAAGATATGAATGAGTTTAACAGAGAAATGGAAAAATCTCAGAAAAAAAAATCAAACAAATCCTGTAAATAAATAGCTCCTTAAATCAAATAAAAGACAAAGTTGAAAGCCACTCCAGCAGACTACAAGTGGAAGAAAGAATTTCAGGGCTCAGAGACAAAATAGATATTAAAGAACAAAACAGAAGAATTCTTAAACAAAAGACTCAAAAGCTGTGAAAGGAATACACAAGAACTCAGTGATTCCATCAAAAGACAAGCCTGCTAGTCAAGGACATTGAAGAAGGAGAAGAGGTGCAAGCCAAAGGTATATGCAATATATTCAACAAAATAATAGCAGAGAGCTGGATGCTGAGGGCTCACGCCTGTAATCCTAGCTACTCAGGAGGCAGAGATCAGGAGGATCGCAGTCCAAAGCCAACCTGGGCAAATAGCTTGCAAGACCCTATCTTGAAAAAACCCTTCACAAAAATAGGGCTGGTGGAGTGGCTCAAGGTGAAGACCAGAGTTCAAGCCCCAGTACCACACACACACACACACACACACACACACACACACACACACATACACACACAAATAGCAGAAAATTTCCCAAATATCAAGAAAGACATGCCTATTTAAGTACAGGAAGCTTCCAGGACACCAAACAGACAAGACCAAAATAAAACTTCTGCATGGCATATTATTGTTTAAACAACTAGCAAAGAGAGCAAGGAAAGAATATTGAAGGTTGTATGAAAGAAAAATCAAGTAACATATATAAAGATAAACCCATCAAAATAAGGGCAAATTTCTCAACAGAAACCTTAAAAACAAGAAGGGCATGGAGTGAGGTATTTCAAACACTAAAAGAAAACAATTTCCATCCTAGGATACTCTACCCAGCAAAGCTATCATTCAAAATTAATGGAGGAATAAAAGTCTTCCATGATAAACAGAAACTAAAACAATATACGACCACCAAACCACCATTACAGAAGATTCTGAAAGGAATCCTACAAAGAGAAGATGAAAACAAACATAACCACAAAATGATGGGAAATATTAAACCTCAAGAGGAGAACAGACAAGTAATAAAATAGTAGCATAGAATTATCTGCACAGTGGTGGTACTAGCAAAAAACGCTATGTCTTTCTTACTATCTCTTATGTTTTCTCTTCAATAAAATCAGAGAAGAAGAGGGTGGAATATTTTCTGCCTGGAAGCAGGGGGTTGGGGGGTGGCAGTTGGGGGGAGAGGTGGGACAATGTATACACATGTAAGTAAATTTTAAAATGATACAAGGAAAAAGAAAAAAGAAAAATGCAAAAAATAGAATTATCTGCACACACACAAATCCTTAAACAACAAAAACAGCTAAATGGCAGGAATCACCACATACCTATCAACACTAACTAACACTTAATGTTAATGGACTCAACTTCCCGATCAAATGACATCACTTGGCAAACTGGATTAAAAAGGAATACCCAATAATCTGCTGTTTATAAGAGAAACACCTTATTGATAGAAACAAATATCACCTTAGGGAGAAAGGCTGGAAGAAGATTTATCAAGCTAATAGCCCCTGAAAATAAGCAGGAATAGCAATGCTTATATCAGATAAAGTGGACTTCAAAGCTAAATTAGTCAGAAGAGGTAAAAAAGGCCACTTCATACTAATAAAATGAGCAATACATCAAGAGGAAATAACAATTATTAACTTATGTGCACCCAATGTTTGTGCACCCAACTTCATTAACCATATACTAATGGACATAAAAACACAGACACCAATGCAGTAGTAGTGGGAGAGTTTAATGCTCATCTATCACCAAAAGATAGGTCATCTAGACAAAAGAAATCAACAAATAAATTCTACAATTGAATGACACCATAGATCTAATTGACCTGACAGACGTCTACAGAGTATTTATCCTGCAACAGCACAATATACATTGTTCTCAACAGCCCATGAAACTTCCTTCAAAATAGATCATGTCTTAAGTCACAAAACAAGTCTCAATAAATATAAGAAAATTGAAATAACCCCCTGCATACTGTCTGACCACAATGCAATAAAACTAGAACTCAACAACAAAGGAAGCAGCAGAAAATATTCAAACAACTGGAGATGAACAACACATTGCTCAGTGATCAGTGGGTCATAGAAGAAATAAGGGAGGAAATCAAAAAGTTCCTGGAATTTAATGAAAATGAAAACACAATCTATCAGATCCCATGGGACACAGCCAAGGCATGCCTAAGAAGAAAGGTTATATACAATGGTGCATATATTAAAAACACAGAAATTTCTCAAATCAATGACCTAATGCTGCAACTCATAAGAACAAGCTAAACCTAAAATAAGCAGAAGGAGAGAAATAATAAAAATAAGAGTTGAAATAAATGAAATAGAGACCAAAAAAAATTACAAAGAATCCATGCAACAAAAGCTGGTTCTTTGAAAAAAAAAAACAAGATTAACAAACCCCTAGAAAATCTGACTAAATGAGGTGGGAAAAGACCCAAATTAATAAAATCAGAAATGAAAGGGGGGGGGGGAATAAAAACAAACACCAAGGAATCCAGAGAATCATCAGGGATTACTTTGAAAACCTATGTTAAAATAAATTGGAAAATCTGGAAGAAATGGACAATTTTCTAGATACATATGACTATCCAAAATTGAAACAGGACATTAATCACCTAAACTGAGCTATACTATGCAATGAAATTGAAGCAGCAATAACAGTCTCCCAATAAAAGAAGTCCAGGACCTGATGTAGTCTCCACTGAGTTCTACCAGACCTTTACAGAAGAACTAACACCAACGCTTCTTAAACTTTTCCATGAAATAGATAGCAAGTACTACACTTACCCCAAAACCAGACAAAAAAAAGGAATTATATACCAATCTCTTTAATAACATAGATACAAAAATCCTTAGTAAAATAATGGCAAACCAAATTCAACAGCATATCAAAAAGATCATTCACCATGACCAAATTGGCTTCATCTCAGGAATACAGGGATGGTTCAACATACACTAATCATTAAACACAATAAAGCATAGTAACAGAAGCAAAGACAAAAACCACTTGATCACCTCAATAGATGCAGAAAAAGACATTGATAAAATTCAACATCCTTTCATGATAAAAGCTCTGATGAAACTAGGAATAGAAGTTATAGCCAACATCATAATTAATGGAGAAAAACTGAAACCATTTTCTCTAAAGTCAGGAATGAGACAAGGTTGTCTACTCTTTCTACTCCTATTCAACATAATCTTGGAATTCCTAGCCAATAAGACAGAAAGATGAAATAAAAGGAATAAAAGGTAAGAAAGAAGTCAAACTATCCCTATTGGCAGATGACATGATCTTATACCTAAAGGACCTGAAAAACTCCACCAAAAAACTCCTAGGCACCATAAACAGCATCAGGAAAGTAGCAGGATACAAAATCAATTTACAAAAATCAGTAGCCTTTCTATATACCAATAATGAACAGATTGAGAAAGAATATAGAAAATTCACAGTAGCCTCAAAAAATCAAATACCTAGGAATAAACTTATCAAAGGATGTAAATGACCTCTACAAGGAAAACTACAAACCACTGAAGAAAGAAATTGAAGAAGATTACAGAAGATGGAAAGATCTCCCATGCTCATGGATTGGTAGAATCAACATAGTAAAAATGGCTATATTACCAAAGCAATCTACATGTTCAATGCAATTTGCATCAAGATCTCAATGACATTCATCACAGAGATTGAAAAATCAATCCTGAAGTTCATTTGGAAACATAAAAGACCACAAATAGCCAAGGCAATACTGAGCAAAAAGGGAAATTCTGGAGGTATTACAATACCCGACTTCAAACTATACTACAGAGCCATAGCAATAAAAACAGCATGGTACTGGCACAAAAACAGATATGAAGATCAGTGAAACAGAACAGAAGACCCAGATATGAATCCACACAGCCACAGCCACCCAATTTTTGACAAAGGTGCCAAAAACATACGATGGAGAAAAGACAGTCTCTTCCACAAATGTTGCTCAGAAATCTGAATATCTGCATGCAGAAAACAAAGTAAATCCATGTTTATCACCTTGCACAAGTACCAATTCAAAGTGGATTAAGGACCTTAATATAAGACCTGAAACCCTGAAGCTAGTACAGGAAAGAGCAGGGAATACACTGGAAGCAATAGGCATAGACAACGATTTCCTCAGTAGAACTCAATCGACTCGGCAACTAAGAGAAAAGATTGACAAATGGGTCTACATGAAATTGAAAAGCTTCTGTACAACAAAATAAATGGCTTCTAAATTGAAGAGGACACCCATAGAATAGGAGAAAATCTTTGGCAGCTATACATTAGACAAGGGACTAATAACCAGAACATACAGGGAGCTCAAAAAACTAAACCCCTCCAAAAGTCAATGACCCAATAAAGAAATAGGCAAATGAACCGAACAGAGCTTTTTCAAAGGAAAAAGTCCAAATGGCTAAAAAACACATGAAACAGCTAAGGTGCCCCACTATTGTTGAATGGATTAAGAAAATGTGGTATTTATATACAATGGAATTTTACTCAGCCACAAAGAAGAATGAAATTTTTTCAGGTAAATGGATAGAACTGGAGAACATCATTTTAAGTGAAATTAACCAGGCTCAGACACCAAAAGCCACATGTTTTCTCTCATATGTGGAATACAGAAATAATGAAAATACAGCAATATTATGGAAAACTGGTTATAATGAAGGGATGTCACAGATGAGAGGGGTAGGGTAACAGAAAGACACTAAGAAGATGAGTATGGTTGATGTACTCTGTATACAAGAATGAATATAGAATTCTTAAGCTGGCTGAAACCACTATAAGAAAGGGACTAAGGTAGAATGAAGAAAAATAGAGGAGATGAACCATTTGGGGTTATAATACTATGTACATGGAAATTTCACAAGGATACTCCCTCCGTAGCTACCTTTATCTCAAAGGAACAAAAATGCGATTTTTTCTTTTTTCTACAGAATTGGAGAACAGGAAGGCGGAACAGGTCCTGCCTGAAGGGGTAGGATTGGTACCAGTGAGAGGATGGAGGTGGCAGGGAAAGGGTGTAGGAGGGTGAATATTGTACAAAAATGTGCACACATGTATGTAAATGCAAAAATGATGCCTATAGAAACTATTTCAGGAATGGGGGAAGGAGAAGGATAAAGAAGAGTGCTGAAGGGGGTGAATTCAAGTATGATATATTTGATACATTGTAAGAACTTTTGTAAATGCCACAAGGTACCTATACCTGGCACAACATTTTAAAAAAGTAAAATACAAAAAAAATCACCTCTCAACAAAAGTAGAAGGAATGTATCACAGTAAAATGAGGGCCATATATGATAAACCCACAGCTAAAATTGAAAGTTTTTCCTCTAGGATCAGGGCCAAGAAAAGGATGCCCATTCTTGCCACATATAGTAAATATAGTATTGTAATTCCTAGTCAGAGCAATTAGGCAAGAGAAAAAAGTGGAATATTCAAATTAGAAAGGAAGAAGTTTAATTGCTCCCCATTTGTATATGATATGATCATATACAGAAAAAACCTCAAAGGTGAAGGCTTTATGGAAAGTTATGGAAATGTAAATTAGTAGAGTCATTAGGAAGAATGTGCACATTTCTCAAAACACCACAATTAGATTTACCATTTTATCTAACTATTCCACTTCTGGAATAGTTCAAGGAAATATTCAAATGAAATAAAATCACCTGTCAAAGACATACCTGCATGCTCATGTTTATTCTACTCCCTTCATTTTTATTTTAATATCACCATTTACATTATTTTTAGCTTGTATATCATTTAGCAATTTATTGTAGCTATTATTCTCTATTACCCTTTACACTAAAGATATGTGATTTTCACACTATCATTACAGTTTTAGAGTATTGTGGATCTCTGTGCTTACTTCTGTGAGTGTTTCCATGTTACTCACTAGCATCCTTTTCCTTCAGCTTGAAGAACTCCCTTTATCATATCTTGTAATGCAGGTCTGATGATAAACTCCCTCAGCTTTTGTTTGTGTGGGAAGGTCTTTATGTCTTTTTCATTTCTGAAGGACTACTTTTCTGGGTATAGTATTCTTGGTTAACTACTTTGAAAATGTATATATCATCCCACTCTCTCATTGCCTGTAAGTTTTCTGCTGAGAAATCAGCTGCTAGCTATGTGCTCCTTGCTTCTTTTCTTTTGTTGCTTTCAGTATGTTCTTCTTTGATTATAATATGTCTTGTGAGAGTCTTGCTTGGGTTGAAACTAATTCAGTACTTTTTATCTTTTTGTACCTGTATATGTATACCTTTCTCCACATTTGAAAAGTTTTCTGGTACTATTTCTTCAAACATGTTTTCTACTCTTACACCTTTCTCTTCTTCTTGAATTGCTCCATATGTCCTGTAGTTTTCTTCATTCATTTTCTTTCTTCTCTGGCTGTACATTTTTAAATAACCTCTTTTTGAGTTTATAGATTCTTTCTTCCGCTTGGTCAATTCTCTTGTTGATAACATCTATAATATTTCTATTTTGATCATTATAATTTGCAGGGATAGAATTTCTGAATTTTTGTTTGATTTTCTATCAATTGCTCTATTAAATTTCTTACTCATTTCATTTATTATTAAATGATTTCTCTGTATTTTCTTGTAGTTCGCTGAGTTTCTTTAAAACCATTACTTTGAATTATTTGATAGGCAGTTCATATGTCTGCACTTTTTAGGGTCAGTCATCAACACCTTATTTTGTCCCTTTGGTGAGATCTTGTTTCTCTGATTGTTCTTGATCAGTGATTGCTGTCTGTGTATTCAAAGTAGGTCTTTATTTCAGTCTTCACAGACTGCTTTGGTTTAGGAAAATCTATCAGTAGTCAGCCTTTCTAGAGATCCTGGACAATCTGTCTGGCATGGTCTATAGATGAGCTTGCTCCTGGAATTTGTGGACTGTCTTGATTGATATCTAGGCCATTTGGTTTGTAGACTTTTTGATTAGGTCTTCTGAGGTGGACCTAGAGCCTGTATACCTGAGGGCTGTTTCCAAGTCTGTTTCTACTGTGGTGGCTCTGAAATCTAGGACACCTGGGGCTGTTGTGGCACCTCCTTGAGTCTGAAGTTCAAGGTCTCTGGGACTGAACTGCTGCTGATGGATTTCTGGAACCCAATGTAGCTGAAGTCATCACAGAAGTGGTACAGAGTAGAAATCATGTTCCCTATGCCTGACTGAAGCCTGGAGCTTTGGGGTTCATCCTAGGGTTAGGGAATGTCTGGAGGCTCAGTTTGTGAATTTGGGGCATGAGGTCTGCCTATTACTGAATTTTATTGAAGTGAACTTATTATTGGGACTCAAAGCAATGCCTTATGCTCATTTCCCTCTCTTTCCCCCAATCAGATGTTATCTCTCTCTCCAGGCTGTGCTGCATGGGATGAGGGAACAGGTGGCACAAGCAATGCAAAACTGCCATTCCTAACATCTTTCATGTGTCTTTTCTTATTTCTGTACTATACCTAAGTAGTGTGATCACTTACTGGGTGTCCTTAGCACTTATGAAAATGACTTCATGTGTGGATAGTTATTCAAATTTATGTTCCTTCATGGAGCAAGCCTCTGGAGAGTCCTATTCAGTCATTTTACCTGGACTTTAGTCAGATCACAATTTTTTAAAATTTTTATTGTTTTATTATTCATATGTGCATACAATGCTTGGGTCATTTCTCCCCCCTGCTCCCACCCCCTCACTTACCACCCACTCCACCCCCTCCCTCTCCCCCCTACCCCCTCAATACCTGGCAGAAACTATTTTGCCCTTATCTCTAATTTTGTTGAAGAGAGAGTATAAGCAATAATAGGAAGGAGCAAGGGTTTTTGCTAGTTGAGATAAGGATAACTATACAGGGAGTTGACTCACATTAATTTCCTGTGAGTCTGTGTTACCTGTCAGATCACAATTTAATAAAATTAATTATGTTAATAGTTCAAAGAAAAACTCATAGGATTATCTTGATGGATGTCAAAAAGGTGCTCAATAAAAATGTAACAATCATTCTAATAAAAAAGTATTAAAATAGGACAGTCGTGGTAGCTCATGTCTATAATTTTAGCTATGTGGGGGGAGGGAGTGGTGACCAGGAGAGTGGTGGTTTGTGGTTCTAGGCCAACCCAGGCAAAAAATTCATAAGACCCTATCTCAACTAATAAAAAACTAGATGTTTTCTTATTAGAGTGCTCAATTTTTTATTTATTTATAAACCTTCATTATATTATATAAAGGTATTTAATACCAATTCCCACATATATGTTGGGAATATTTTCTTGAGTTTTCAAATTTTTTTTTCTAGTGTGTTTTGCTATACAGAAATTTTAAATATCTATGTGGTGCCCACTTGTCATCCCAGCTAAGTGGGAAGTATAAATAGGAGAATTGCAGTTTAGGCTTATCTGGGCATAAATGTGAAAACTTATTCAAAAAATAACTATAGCAAAAAGGGCTGGAGACATGGCTCAAGTAGTAGAGCACTGGCCTACCAAGCATGAGACCCTGAATTCAAAACCTAATACTGCCAAAAAATATTAAAATACAATAGCAGAATACTTCCTTTATTTGAAAAAGTATAACAATAACAGACAATACTATAGTTTATCCAGGAATCCAAAAGATAGTGAAGACCAACAAAAAAGTTCACAATCTTTCATAATGATGTTGGCAACTGTGGTGATAAGAAACAATCTTATCTTTTTCTAGATTTTACATAGATATTTAAAATTTCTGTATAGCAAAACACACTAGAAACAAAAATTTGAAAACTCAGGAAAATATTCCCAACATATATGTGGGAATTGGTATTAAATACCTTTATAGAATATAATGAAGTTTTATAAATAAATTAAAAAATTGTGCACTCTAATAAGAAAATGGTTAAAAGGTACTAACAAGTAATTCACAAAGAAGAAAAGAAATGCAAGCAGACAGTAATCTTTCCAGAAAAGGTTAACCTTACTTGAAATCAAAGAAATGTAATTTTAAAAAGCAATACCTAATGATGACATGGGAATATAGAAATGGGCACATATGCAAATCGTGGACGATAAATTCATATAACCTTTGTGGAAGGTAATTTGACTATGTATTTAAAAAATTTTAAAACATAGGTTTCAGAAGAGCAATTCCACTTCCAGTAATTTATTCCAAAGAAATACTTCTATAATTATACTTGTTTAATGTGCAGGCATATTAATCACAACCATAATATTATTTGCAATACTAAGTATTTATACACAATCTAAATGTGCAACTGGAGGTGATTAGCTAGGCAAATTATGCTTTATATTTAAAATAAAATATGACAAAGTGAATAAAATAATAATGCAGGCTTATATTTATGGACATGGAAATACGTTCTTGATAGAATATTAATTGAGAGAAGCAATTTCCAGAATACTATTATATTAATTATCTATTGCTGTAAAACAAATTACACTGAAATTTGCAAGCTTAAACATCAAATATTTATTATGCCATATAATTTGTTAGGGTCACACATCTGGGAATGGCTTACTTGGGTAGTTCTAGGTTAGATTCCCTCACAAGTTTACAGACAAAATGTTGGCTATGGCTACAGTCATCTCAATGCTTTTTGGGAATGAAAAATTCACTTCGAGATTTACTCATATGATTGTTGGTAAATCTGAGCTCCTCTCTGGTAATTGGTCAGAGCCCTGTTTTTCTTGTCATATGAACTTATACAATATCTGAGTGTCTTCCTGAGTGTCTTCCTGATATGGCAGCTGTTTCCCCCAGATTAACGGATCCAAAATATAGTAGAGACCAAGACAAAGAAAAATTTCAGTCTTTTATAACAAGCTCATGAGGATCATGGCATCACTTCTGTCATATGATATTTGTTGCACAGACCAACCCTGTTACATTGTAAGAGGGAATTATACAATGTAGGAGTATCAGGAGACCAGCATCATTGAAGTGTCATCTTGGAGGCTAGCTACTACAACTATGTAGGCTATAATATATTTTTATAGAAAAAGGTTTATATATTATTAGTATAAAATGCAGAGGAAAAAGACATCAGGTATCAGAAATAATTACTCTAGATGATGAGATCATGAGTACTTAAAAAACAATCATTCATTTTATCTGTTCTAATTTTTCATAATGAACGTGGATTGCTGATATTTAGTAAGATCAACAATCAATCAGTATTTTTTGAAAGAAAAAGCATTAGTGAGATTTGGGGGAAATAAAGACTTACAGAGCTTGGTATATGTGGGCATATGGTTCCAAGGAGACCACCATTGAGGAAAAAAACTCTTAATACTCAGGATGCATAGGGATCAGTACTATACTGCCAACGCTTGATTCATTTTTCCCATAATATTGCCCAACTTCCACTAAAGACATGCTGCCTTTCAACAAATCTAAAGTTATCACTTTATCACTTAAATTAAGCAATTCACTTTTATTTTGGGCACTATTTTCTTTTGGGGGAAGCAGATTTTCATAAAATGAAGAGCAGGAAAACACTCAGCAGATCACACAATCATTTAAATACAACTACAATAACATTGGGCTGTCTGAGAGCTTCTCCATATCAACTGAGCTATGTAATGAGTATGTAAGAATTTAAAAATTTTGTGTTTCAAAATTTCTCTTCATTTTTTGTTTATTATTTTTGACTGAGCTTGGTCAAACTGTGTGTAATAAATCCCCCAAAATAAGGTAGGCTAGTTTTAACAATACTTATTATTGAATAATGTGTTTTTCTTTTTTAATGGGAAACATATGTAGGTTGAAGGAAAGGATATGGAGGAAAGGTCAAGGTCAGAGGCACAGAATAAAGAAAAGACTATTGGTGGAGTTCTGGTGGATGTTAGAGATAGTATGCTGCAGTGCAGAAGTGGAGACCATTGTCATGATTGCAGTGAGCAGTAATGAAAGTGTAGATCGTTGAAGGAGTTGACCTTAAATGTGGACAGGGCATACTAGTTTTGGTGAAGAACAGTTAGACTTAGGTTAATCTATGGACACACCTACCCAGAAATATGAGAGGAGGAAATGATGGCTACTACTGTTAGAAATAGAGTATTAATGCAGGAAAATTCATCAAATTCACAATTGTCCCCATTTCCATTCTGTTAAAGACAGCAAGACATTCTGCTGAGACTGTGCCACATGGAGGTAAAAGGCAAGAAGAAAGTTGTGAGAATTTAAAACTTTTTTGGAACAGTAAAGAGCATCAACCAGAGAAAGTTTTGTAGAGAAAACTTAAGAACACAGATGATAGTCCCCAGCACCGGAAAAAAAAAAAAAAAAAAAAAAAAAAAAGAACACAGATGATAAAGTCTGTGGTCTTTCATTCCATCTTTAAACTCAAATGATAGCCTTCCTAACTCTGTTGAGTAGTAATGTTCATCTGCAGATCATTAAAATGTTTCCTGACTTTCATGTTATTAGCAAGCCTCTGGGGTGGCTTTATATCTCTTCAAAAATGATGAAGTGTTAACTTAGCATGGTTTCCTAGCATTTCTCCTTACTATTTGCTAAACTGGCTTTTTTAAATAGAATACTCATGATATAGCTAACTTCAGTTTTAAGATAGCAGTTATTAGTACCCATTTGAGATCAAACCAAAAGCGAAATTTTGATCATCTTTTCCAAATGGTCTTCAATATAGACTCTCTGTGAGGCTATTTTACGTAGGCAAGACAAATTATTTTTAGGTAGAAAAAACTTCTTTACACAGGTCAAAAATTTTCACATAAGGCCAGGTGACAAGTGGCTCACACCTATAATCCTAGCTACTACTCAGGAGGCAGCAATCAGGAGGATTGCAGTTTGAAGCCAGCCCCAGGCAAATAGTTCATGATACTCTATCTGGAAAAAACCCATCACAAAAAAGGGCTGGTGGAGTGACTCAAGCAATAAGAGCACCTGCCTACCAATTGGGAGGCAATAAGTTCAAACCCTAGTATTGCCAAAAAAAGAAAAAATAATTTTTACATAGGCACATAAATGTCAGGGTTTTTTAGCACTTGGAATCTTGTTAACATTTAACACATGCCCTCAAACCTAGTAGTTTTCCTTTTCTAGAGAAAATACCAAAAATCTTACATTACTGAAAAACACAAAGATTACCTGAGCTTAGTAGAGACTACATGTTAAAAATGCTTTCCAGCAAATTGAAACATAACTATTTTTCCTCCTGCATAAGTACAAGGAATTTGATGTCCACTAATATATATATATATGTATATATATGTATATATATATATATATAATATCCAATCTCTCTATGTAACCCATGGACTGATGCCCAGGGCTTACTGAGTGCTTATAGCTAATAGATATTTCTGTATTAAGCTAGAATAGTATGGCCACCACCAGTAGAGAGGTGTGAGTCAAGATACAGTTGCATTTGCTCCCATACCATTTTAAGCAATTGAGCCTGTTATTGCAATTCTGTAATTTAATTTTAGTATTATGACAACCAATGGAGTATGACTATAAAAATTAAATTATTGTTTCTGTGTAAACTCAGTTGAATGAACAATGTAGAAATGAATAAAGCAAGGAACCTAACTAGCAATACAGAAGAGATTCATAAAAAAACAATATGAGGTACTTTATACTAATAAATTTAAAATGAGATGAAATGAGTAAATTTGTAGAAAAGTGTGACTAAATAAAAATGGAAATTTTATTAACTATGATTACATTTAAGAAACTTATTCATCAGTTGAAAATCACCCTGCAGAGTAAACAGCTGATCCAGGTAGGTTTATACAGATCATTTTAGAGGAGAGAAAATGAGGCAATGGTCCTCAAATCATCTTATGAAGTGAGTGTATAACGATGATACCAGTCAGGGGAAATGCATGAGAGGAGAACTGGAGACCAAATTCATTTATCAATATTGGTATTTAAAAATTAAATTGATTTTAGCAATGTTTAAAAGACAATTCATTGAGATTCAGATGGGCTTATTGCAGACATGTAATGGTTTATTTCAGAAATTTTAGGAAAAGAATCTTTGGGACCTGTGTGAGAATTCTGGACCTATGAGATTATTATACTAGAAAATCTACTAATATAATTAATACAATAACCTTAACATATCATCTCAATATATGCAGTAAAAACATTTGATAAAATTTAACACATGTAAGCTAAGGATATATATGTATCTTGTATGTGCACATATACATGCATGTTGTATACACACTAGACATAGAAGGAATTTCTTTAATTTGATAAAAAGAACAATATCTAATGCAAATATTATACTTAATGTTGAAATTCCAACAACATCCCTTTGAAATTAGAGATAAGATGGGGGTGTCTACTAACAGCATTTCTATTCTTATTTCTATCAATAAGATAACCATGCCCTAAAGAGTAAGGCAAGACAAAGAAATGGAAGTTATAAGGATTTAAAAGAAAAATGAAACTAAATTTTTATTATCATATATTATAGAGTATGTCTAAGATTACATCTGAGAAAACTTGTTTACCTATCAATTTTCTCAGATTATATGTCTATACATTATGACACCTTTGTTGCTGGGAATACAGCATGATAATTTATCTAAACCAACCCTGCAATTAAAGAACTAGCTGTTGTGAAAAAATATTATTTAAAGGCTTAATAGCAAATAAGAGATGACTGGCTATTAATATATTGCAAGGCCCAAACTTAAGATGATACTAGAATAGAAAGATACAAGCTGAATTCCTAAGCCACTTTTCATCCTGAAGGGATTTGTCAAACCAAGTAATTGAAGTTTTTTTTTATAGTCTTGAGGTGGCAGATGGAATAGAAGTTATTATTCAGGGCCAGCCTAAGGTAGAGAGTTTTGTAGGAGAGTTTGCTTGTAAAAGTGAACACCAAGAGTCTATATCTTGGGATAAAAGTAAACACACTCCAGAAGTTCCACCTGCTCAGAACATGGAAAAGTTGCTTTTTCATAAAAAAAATATGGGAGAAGATATATTAGTCCCTAAGAATTTGTTGACACAATCTGGTCTTCACACGTATTTGAAGTTAAAATTTATGACCTGGTTAGACAAATGTCTTCAAGAAATGAAAGCATGCACAAGAAATAAAATGTTAAAAAATGAAATGATTATAATTTAAAGTGGTACCATATAGCTTGGTAGAACAAACACAAATGCTCTCTGGAGGGAAGTACTTTCATTTTAAACTTCAAAGAATGTTTACAAATAAAAATACAACATACTAAAACTGATGAGATGCAGAAAAATAGTGCTCAGAAAAAAATTCAACTATAAATGCCTACAATAAAAATGAAGAAAGAGCTAAAATTGGTAATCTAACTTTAGGGCTTGGGATGTAGCTTAGTGATAGAGCACTTTCTTAGCATGCACAAAGCCCTAGCTTCATCCCTAGCATGCACCACAAAAACAAATGCACAACACTTAACTTTGTACCTCAGGAATTAGAGAAAGAAGAACAAACCAAATCCAAAGCCAGTCACTGAAAAACTGAAAGGATTATAGAGCACAACTAAGTTGGGTTTATCCTATGAATGCAAGGGACTTTTTCTAAGGAAATCAATCAGCATAATAACTAAATTAATAGGATGAAGAGGACAAAATTACATGATTACTTCAATTAATGCAGGAAAAGCATTTGTCAATGTCCATCGTCCATTCATGATTTTAAAAAATTATCAAAATAATAAAAGCGAGAGCACACAAGGGAGGGGTGAGATAGGTAAGACACCTAAAAAATTAGCTAGCATTTGTTGCCCTTAACGCAGAGAAACTAAAGCAGATACCTTAAAAGCAACTGAGGCCAATAGGAAAAGGGGACCAGGAACTAGAGAAAAGGGTAGATCAAAAAGAATTAACCTAGAAGATAACACACACGCACAGGAAATTAATGTGAGTCAACTCCCTGTATAGCTATCCTTATCTCAACTAGCAAAAACACTTGTTCCTTCCTATTATTGCTTATACTCTCTCTTCAACAAAATTAGAGATAAGGGCAAAATAGTTTCTGCGGGGTATTGAGGGAGTGGGGGAGAGAGAGGGGGCGGAGTGGGTGGTAAGAAAGGGGGTGGGGGCAGGGGGGAGAAATGACCCAAGCATTGTATGCACATATGAATAATAAAAGAAAAAAAATTTATTCCTAGGTAATGTTTTCTGATGCTGCTTTAGGTAGAATGGTTGTCATAGTTACAGATTGCCAGTTTACATTGTGTGCAAATAAACTTGATTTATGCATATTAAAAAATTATCAAAATAAGCTAGTAATACAGAGTAATTTATACAAAATCATTAATGGTATTTATTTATGAAAGCCCACAGTTCTGCTCATATTCAATGATAAATGACTGAAAGCTTTCTTCCTATGATCAGGAGTATGACATGTGTGTTTATTTTTACTACTGCTATTCAAAGAACAATTAGGCAAGATAAAAAAGTAAAAGGCACCCAAATTGGAAAAGAAGAAATACTATGAACTCTATTTGCAGATGACACAATTGTGTCATAGGGATTTGGAAAATCCCTATGAACTCCCCTTCCCACAAAACCAAAATTCAACAAAGTGGAAGGTACAGGATCAATGTACAAAAATCAGTGTGTTCAGCAAGGAACAATATTTAAAGTACTTAAAGAAAACAATTCAATTTGCAATGACACATAAACTAAAATATGAAGGAATAAATGTTTAATCAATGAAATAAAGACTTGAATACTTCAAACCACAAAATATTGCTTAGAAAATTGATATGATACCTAAATAAATGGAATGTCATCACATACTTGTGAATGGGAACACTTGATATTATTAAAATGGTAATACACACCAAAGTAGTCTACACATTGCATTGATTAGTTTTTGCAGAAATTAAAAATCTGGAGTTCAATTTCTTAAAGATTTATAAGGGGCCTTGGTTAACCTAAACATTCTTTTAAAAAAGAAATAATTATAAGACTCACACTCCAACAACTTTTGAAGGGACAGGGAATTATTGGGGTTTGAACAGAATTATAGGATGATTCAGAATATAAGACAAAAATCCACACAAAATGAAAGCAGATTGGTGTTTGCCAAGGGATGAATTGCTTAAAAGACATGACATACAATTTGGATTGATGAAAATATTTAGGAATTAGATAGACATTATTGGATAGCATTGTAAACGTACTAAATACACCCAATTGTTCACACTAAAATGATTAATCTATGTTATGTGATTTTTACTTCAATAAAAATCAAATTTATAAAGTTGAGAAATAATTTTTTGAAAAGAATAAGCAGCCCACTGTCAAAATGATTATCCACAAAATGTAGCCAGGTACCATGAATGAGAAGCAGCAGAAAGAAAAGAAGAAATACGCCCCAATATGTTTCAGATGTTGAATTTGAGATACAAGATTATTTTGGAAAATTGTTTATAAAAATTTATCTTTGCTATGTTTAAAAAGAGATAATGTTAAAATATCTTAAGAAGCAGGAAATTATACAAGACAGCAGATTTGAACTGTGATTAAATATAATTTCTAGAAATTAAAAATACTCAACTGAAATTTAATATTCAATAGGTGCAAAGTGTCTAAAGAAGAAATAGAAAATTAAAGAATCTTCATAAGTATTAAAGAAACTGAATGTTTCATTAAATACTTTTGCACAAAGAAAACACAAGTCCTAAATGTCTTGCCTACTGAATTCTGCCAAATATTTTAGAAAAAAAACATATTAATGTCATACAAAATTATTCAAAAAAAGAGAATGGGACATTTCATAATATACTTAATGAAGTCATCATTTCTCTGCTATGGAGGCCAGAAAAATATATTACAAGGTGAGGAAACTATAGGCCAATATCCTCATGAACACAGACAAGATATTTAGAAATAGAATCTGGCAATATGTTAAAAAGATAGTGCACTATGGTTTAGTTTCATCCCTATAATACAAAATTGATTGAAAACACAATGTAGTTCACATTAACATAAGGAGAGCAATCATAAATTTGTTCAAGTAGATACTTAAAAGCAATTGGCAAACTCAATAGCTAGAGACTTCTGATTGTGACCAAAATGGAGTAAAAAGTTTCGGATTTACTCTTCTTTTTTTCTAAAACAACCAAAAACCAAGAAAAAATTTGTAAAATAATGACTTTCAAGATGTTAAGGCAAGGGTCCTTAGGGTTCACAAGGAAGAACAACAGTTGAAAGGGAATGACTAGTTTACATTCCCACCAGCAGTGTAGCCAAGTTATGGAAACAGCCAAGATGCCCCACCACTGACGAATGGATTAAGAAAATGTGGTATCTATACACAATGGAATTTTATGCAGCCATGAAGAAGAACGAAATGTTATCATTCGCTGGTAAATGGATGGAATTGGAGAACATCATTCTGAGTGAGGTTAGCCTGGCTCAAAAGACCAAAAATCGTATGTTCTCCCTCATATGTGGACATTAGATCAAGGGCAAACACAACAAGGGGATTGGACTATGAGCACATGATAAAAGCGAGAGCACACAAGGGAGGGGTGAGGATAGGTAAGACACCTAAAAAACTAGCTAGCATTTGTTGCCCTTAATGCAGAGAAACTAAAGCAGATACCTTAAAGCAACTGAGGCCAATAGGAAAAGGGGACCAGGAACTAGAGAAAAGGTTAGATCAAAAAGAATTAACCTAGAAGGTAACACCCACGCACAGGAAATCAATGTGAGTCAATGCCCTGTATAGCTATCCTTATCTCAACCAGCAAAACCCCTTGTTCCTTCCTATTATTGCTTATACTCTCTCTACAACAAAATTAGAGATAAGGGCAAAATAGTTTCTGCTGGGTATTGGGGGGGGGAGCAGGAGGGGGTGGAGTGGGTGGTAAGGGAGGGGGTGGGGGCAGGGGGGAGAAATGAACCAAGCCTTGTATGCACATATGAATAATAAAAGAAAAATGAAAAAAAAAAAAAAAGAAAATGTGGTATCTATACACAATGGAATTTTATGCAGCCATGAAGAAGAACGAAATGTTATCATTCGCTGGTAAATGGATGGAATTGGAGAACATCATTCTGAGTGAGGTTAGCCTGGCCCCAAAGACCAAAAATCGTATGTTCTCCCTCATATGCGGACATTAGATAAAGGGCAAACAGAACAAGGGGATTGGACTTTGATCACATGATAAAGCGAGAGCACACAAGGGAGGTATGAGGATAGGAAAGACACCCAAAAAACTAGATAGCATTTGTTGGCCTCAATGCAGAGAAACTAAAGCAGATAGTTTAAAGCAACTGAGGCCAATAGGAGAAGGGGACCAGGAACTAGAGAAAAGGTTAGTTCTAGAAGAATTAACTTAGAAGGTAACACACATGTACACGAAATCAATGTGAGTCAACTCCCTGTGTAGCTATCCTTATCTCAACTAGCAAAAACCCTTGTTCCTTCCTATTATTGCTTATACTCTCTCTTCAACAAAATTAGCTATAAGGGCAAAATAGTTTCTGTTGGGTATTGAGGGGGTGGGGGGAGAGGGAAGGGGCAGAGGGTAAGGGAGGGAGTGGGGGAAGGGGGGAGAAATGACCCAAACATTGTATGCACATATGAATAAAATAAAAATTAAAACAAAACAAAAAAATACCAACTTTAAAAAAAAAAGAAAGGGAATGACTTCTGGGTATTTAAGGGCATACTGATTAAACACACTCATGTGAGGAAGTGATCAAGACAAAGGTGTAAACCATTTGATAGGATGAGAAAGAACAATCCCTAAAACTCACACAGGGACCAGGAATAGTATTCTTACCAGTCAGAGTGCAAGACTTCATTGCTAATGGGTCTGTATCGAAACAAATTTAGCCCTAAAAACAATGATCTAGTCCTGCCTAAGAAAACATAAAAGTAAGACCTAACAGGATCAAAGTCTTTACTTAAATATGTCCTAACATAAAGCTAAAGAATATTTACAGCAATACAAAATAAAAGAAGTTAAAATTCACTATATTGGCATGTACTAAAAAATAATTGATTATATCTACAAAGGAAGCAGGAAAATGAGGCCTGAAATGAGAAGACAAACCAGTTGAAAGTACTCAGATGTGAAACAGATGACAGACTTAGTAGAAAAGGATATTAAAATATTTTTGAGACAGGGTCGCACCATATAGTTTAGGTACCTGGAATGCTATATAGCCCAGTTGGCTTCAAACTTGAGATCTCCTGCTTCAACTTCCCAAGTGCTGTGATTACAGATGTGTGCCCCCTTGCCCCACTAAAATATTTATTATAATTATATTAGATATGTTTGGAAACTAGATAGAAGTTGTTAAGTAGAGATACAACACACACATACACACAATACCCAAATAAGACTTCTACAGAGGAATGATAAAATGTCTTAATTGGAGTCCCCAAAAGACAGTAAGAAGGGCAACAAAAAGTATTTGGAGAAATAGTGGCTATACTTTGAAAATTTGTAGAAAATAATACAAGAAGCCCAACAAAACACAAAAACAAGAAACATGAAAATTATACCTAGTAATAACTTAGATGAATGGCACAAATTCTTTGAAACATACAAACTACCAAAGCTCACGCAAGATGAAATAGATAAAATGACTACCCCTAACCTAATAAAAATAAATCTCAGCACTGGGGAGGTTGAAACAGGAGGATTGTGAGATTCAGGCCAGCCTCTACTAGATATCGAATTCCAGGCCAGCCTGGAATTTACTTTCTCAAAAAAATAGAAAGTAAAAATGATATTAAAATTTTAGTTAAAAATCTTCTTAGAAAGAAAATTCCTAGGTCAACTTGCTTCACTGATCAATCTTGCCAAACATTTAAGAAAGAAATGAAACCAATCCCAAATGAGCTTTTCCACAAAATTTGAAGACTGCTTCCCAGTTCATTCTACAAGCCAGTATTACCATGATACCAAAAACCAGGCAAAAATATCACAAGAAAGTACAGATCAATATTTTTCATGAACCTATGCTAGAAATTCTGAACAAATTAATGAATTATCTCTAGCAATATGTAAATGTGATAATCTCTAACAATAAATGCCAAGATTGGCTTAACATTACTTCTATTAATCTAATTAGCCATACTAACAGATGAGAGAAGAAAAATAATACCATCATCACAATAGACAGACATGGTGCATTTGACATCATCCAACATCCATTTCTGATAAAAAAAATTCTCAGCAAACCAGAAATAGAAGGAACTTTTCTTAACCTAATTAAATGCATCACCCAAAGAACTATGCATAATAACATTATAAAGTTAAAAGATTTGGTTTTGCCTTGAGATCATGAACAATGTAAGGATGCTATCTTTCACCACTCATATTAAACAGGAAAAAGTAATGTTATTAACAATAGCATCAAAAATGTTAAATTCTTAGAGATTAATTATTATGATAACAGACATGCAAGACCCATTCATCACATTCCCAATCAATATGGTGGAGCTGGTGAAGTAGCCCAAGTGCCCAACACCTGCCTCGCAAGCATGAGGTCTTGAGTTCAAACTCCTGTACTGCCAAAAAAAAGAAAAGAAGAAGAAATGTCAATATGCTTTTCTTTAGAAATTGACAATTTGATTCTAAAATTTAAATGGAAATGTAAAGGATCTAGATTAGTCAACAAAACTTCAAAACCAGAATAAAGTTGGAGGATTTGCCCAGCTAATTTTCAAGTCTTGCTATCATGCTACTGCAAGCAAGTACGCTATTGGCATAAAGATGAAGAACTTGATAAATGTTTGCCAGCCTCCACACAACTGTGGCAGGCCTACTTGCCATATTGCAAGTAGGGTGAAATTTCAGACTCTTTGCCATTCCTGTCACAGGAGCCTTCAAGTTATCAGTAATGATATATTTTTTCAACTGGAATGGGAGTATGTGAGTGTTCATTTAATGTTTACTCTTCATACCTTATATATGCATTTATATCATTTTATGTATGCTATATTAAATAATGAAAATAAAAATACTAAGTAAAATGATTTTAAAAACTCAGTAAATCTAGGTCACTGAAAGTATTACTGCCAAAGTAAACAGAAGTATTACAACTATAAATTAAGAACACTACCATAAAGCTTAAAAAGATGCTTCACTCAATGTGGCTTGCAAGAGTTCTTAGTCCACATTAAAATAACTGAAACTAGAAATCATTGGTGACACTATGGGGGGGTTATCTAAGAAAAATGGTGGTATAGGCATTGTTCCTACATCAAAATACTGACAAAAGAATATATGTTTATGCTTTAAATTAGAAAAAAAAGTCTAAGGTATATATGTAATTTTTTACTGTTTAATTCTTTATAAAAGAGCCTTTTAAATTAGCCATCTATCTGTCTCAATTCCATCGGAAGAGGTTTGGTACTGTATTTTAATTAATGTAGAAAAAAAAATCTCTGAGTAAATATTGCTTGGATATTTGGCTTTTCATTTAAGTAAAAGCTTAGGAGCTCTTGGGAGAACGTCAAATCTCCATGGCACCCAGGGATTAATTTTCAGCTCTGAGTACAACAAGAAACCTGACATGGATTTTGGCTGAGGTCAAGCCATTCAAGAGGACAGGGTAAATGTAGAGGTAATTGCCTTTTTGTAGATGTGATTTCAGGTGCAGATGCAGCATTTCAATAATGAGATCTGGTATTCCTTGAAATTTGACTTAACGAATGCCTTTTCTTTTCTCTTGACTATTGTTGCCTTAGAATATTTCAATTTGCTTCATATTTCCTGCTTCCCTGACAGGTGAATTGAAGAGAAGGGAAAGAGTGTGTGAGGGAGTGACAGAAATTAAAAAGAGAAAAGTAGAGAGATATTGGAAAAGAACAAGGAGGAAGTAAAGAAGATTGAAGAAGGGGCCAAATAGGAAAAAGGAGAGGTAGCAGGAATGAGAAATAATAGAGGGAATGAAAAACAGTAGGAAGAACACTGTGTTTGTGATGATAATTGTGAGTTTCAATGATTTTGACCACTTAGTATGCTCTTATTTATTAGACATTTAATTTGTGCAATAACATGAAATAGTGCCTAGTATTCTCATTTTATTAGTGAAGAAAAGACCTAAAGAAGTTTAGTAACTTGCCCCAGGGTGATGGAATCTGGATTTGAAACAAGGTCTGCCTGTCTCTACAGCCCATGCTTTTCCCACTGTATCAGGCTACCTCTACTCACTCCTGAAACAAGTTAAAGGACAAAACACCTCTGAAAAATAGGTTATTTGGTATCATATAAATAGAACACATGATACAAATAACTTGTCGTTATCCCTAGCTTTTGTTTCCCTTCATTACCTCTCCTCATACTCCCCACCACTTAGAAGGAGTCAATTTGGTTAATGTGCCTTGCAAGGGAGATAAGCAGGCAGGCATGCAGAAAAATAAAGCCCCGTCTCCTTAGTTTTCACTTTTACTGACATTTTCAGGTCAAGCAAGCAACTTACCTCCCTCTGATCTCACAAAGGGCTTAATGCCCAGTTTGGTCATAGAAACTAGATCCAAACAGTATTTTGCAATCTTTTGGAGGTTATGGACGCCTTTGAAATCCTGAAGAAAGTTAAAGACCCTCTTTCCAGTATTACCCATATACATGCAAATGTATAAATGGGTATGCAGGATGTGGGAGAAAAAGCAACCCTAATACACTGTTGGTGGAAATGTAACCTAGTGTAACCACTATGGAAATCAGTATGGAGACTCCTCAGAAAACTAAATATGGACTTACTTAAGGCCATGCATATCACTCTGAGGCATATATCCAAAGAAATGTAAGTCAATATACAAGGGACATGCCTTTTATTTTTAAGTTAGGGTCTTATACTTTTTACCTGGGGCTGGCATTAGACCACTATCCTCCTACCTATGCCTTCCCAAATAGCTGATAAGATTGCACCATGCCTGGTGCACCTTGTTCTTTGAGATAGGGTTTCATAAACAGTTTTTTTTTTTTGCTTGAGCTGGCCTCAAACTGTGATCCTCCTATGTCTGCCTCCCATGTAGCTGGGATTACATGCATAAACTATGGTGCCCAGCCTTTGAAGTGAAAATTTTAATCTGGATCTGGAATTACAAAGTGACAGTGAAATCTGAGACAGAGAATGGGTACTAAGCCTAGTACCCTGCCTCTGAAAGGACTTTAACTTGGGAATCTTTTCCTTTTATATTAGCATGTATTAAATGTACAAAGGAATCTCACTGTGGTACTTCCATATATTCATAGAAGGTACTTTGATCAGATTGACCCACTTCATTGCTCTTTCTTTTCCCCCTCCCCTTTTTAACCTTTTTATTGTGGTACTGGCTTTGAACTCAGACCCTTACACTTGCTAGGCAGGCACTCTATCATTTGAGCCACACATTCAGCCCCATTTTTCAAATTCATTTACTCACATGTGCATACATTGTTTGGGTCATTTCTCCACCCTGCCCCCACCCCCGCTCTCTACCTCCCTCCTCGCTTCCAGGTAGAACCTGATCTGCCCTTATCTCTAATTTTGTTGAAGAGAAGACATAAGCATAATAAGAAAGACAAAGCGTTTTTGCTAGTTGAGATGAGGATATCTCTGCAGAGAGAATCCTAGCATTGCTTCCATGTACAAATGTGTTACAACCCAAGTTGATTCATGTCTAACTGATCTTTGCACTGGTTCCTGATCCCCTTCTCATGTTGACCTTTGTTGCTTTAAGGTTTCTGTATTAATTCCTCTTCAGTGGAGACATCAAAAACTTTCCTGTTTTGGGTTTCCTCTTTATCCCCATACCTCCCCTATGTGTTCTCCCTTTAGCGTGTGACCGAAGTTCTACAACATCGCTGCATTTGTCCTAGAACTAAAGTCAAAATATGAGGGAGAACATATGATTTTTGGTCTTCTGGGCCTGGCTAACCTCGCTCAGGATGATGTTCTCCAGTTCCATCCATTAACTTGTGAATGATAAGATTTCATTCTTCTTCATGGCTGAGTAAAATTCCATGGTGTATAAATACATTTTCTTAATCCATTCATCAGTAGTGGGGCATCTTGGCTGTTTCCATAACATGGCTATTGTGAATAGTGCTACAATAAACATGGGTGTGCAGGTGCCTCTGGAGTGACCTGTGTCAGATTCCTTTGGGTATATCCCCAGGTGTAGTATTGCTGGATAATATGGCAGATCTATGCTTAGATTTTGAAGAAGCATTCAAATTTTTTACCAGAGTGGTTCCACTATCTTGCATTCCCACCAGCAGTGTATGAGGGTTCCTTTTTCCCTACATCCTTGCCAACACATGTTGTTGGTGGTATTTTTGATGATGGCTATTCTAACAGGGGTGAGGTGGAATCTTAGTGTGGTTTTGATTTGCATTTCCTTTATGGCCAGAGATGGTGAGCATTTTTTCATGTGTTTTTTGGCCATTTGAATTTCTTCTTTTGAGAAAGTTCTATTTAGTTTAGTTGCCCATGTCTTTATTGGTTCATTGATTTTGGGAGAGTTTAGTTTCTTAAGTTCCCTGTATATTCTGGTTATCAGTCCTTTGTCTGATGTATATCTGGCAAATATTTTCTCCCACTCTATGGGCAGTCTCTTCATTTTAGAGACCATTTCTTTTGTTGTGCAGAAGCTTTTTAATTTTATGAAGCCCCATTTGTCCATTCTTTCTCTTAGTTGCTGGGCTGCTGGGGTTCTATTGAGGAAGTCCTTGCCTATACCTATTACTTCCAGTGTGTTTCCTACTCCTTCCTGTACTAACTTCAGAGTTTTGGGTCTGACATTAAGGTCTTTGATCCATTCTGGGTTGATACTAGTACAGGGTGATAAATATGGATCTAGTTTCAGATTTTGCAGACAGATAACCACTTTTCCCAGCAACATTTTTTGAAGAGTCTGTCTTTTCTCTATCATATATTTTTGGCACCTTTGTCAAAAATAAGGTAGGTATAGTTCTGTGGATTCATATCCTGGTCCTCTATTCTGTTCCACTGGTCTTCTTGTCTATTTTTGTGGCAGTACCATGCTGTTTTTATTGCTATTGCTTTGTAATATAGTTTGAAGTCAGGTATTGTGATACCTCCAGCATTGCTCTTTTTGTTGAGTATTGCCTTGGCAATTCACAGACTCTTGTGTACCCAAATGAACTTTAGGGTAGATTTTTCAATCTCTGTGATGAAAGTCATTGGGATTTTGATGGGAATTGCATTAAATATGTAGATTGCTTCTGGTAGTATAGCCATTTTTACTATGTTCATTCTACCAGTCCATAAGCACAGGAGATCTTTCTATCTGCTGTAGTCTTATTCATTCTCTTTCTTCAGGGGTTGGTAGTTCTCCTTGTAGAGGTCATTCACATCCTTTGTTAAGTTTACTCCAAGGTATTTGATTTTCTTTGAGGCTATTGTACATGGAATTCTTTCCATATATTCCTTATGTTTGTTCATTATTGGAATATAGAAAAGCTAATGATTTTTGTAAGTTGATTTTGTATCCTGTCTCCCTGCTATAGCAGTTTATGGTGTCTAGGAGTTTTGGGGTATTTTTTTGGGGTTTTAAGGTGTAGAATCATATCATCTGCAAATAAGGATATTTTGACAGTTTCTTTACCTATTTGTATTCCTTTTATTTCTTCTTCTTGCCTAAAGGCTCTGGCTAGGAATTCCAGGACTATGTTGAATAGGAGTGGGGATAGTGGGCACCCTTGATTTTAGGGGAAATGGTTTCAGTTTTTCATCATTAAGTATAATGTTGGCTGTAGGTTTGTCATATATAGCCTTTTCAATGTTGAGGTACATTCCTTCTATTCCTAGTTTTCTTAGAGCTTTTATTAGGAAGAGGAGTTGGATTTTTTTCAAAGGCTTTTTCTGCTTGTATTGAGATGATCAAGTGTTTTTGTTCTTTGCTTCTATTAATGTGCTTTATGACATTTATAGATTTGTGTATATTGAACCACCCCTGCATCCCTGGGATCAAGCGGACCTGGTCATGGTGGATGACCTTTATGATGTGTTGTTGGATTTGGTTTGCCATTATTTTATTGAGGATTTTTACATCAGTGTTCATTAAGGAGATTGGCCTGTAGTTCTCCTTTTTGGAGGTGTCTTTGTCTGGTTTTGGAATGAGAGTAATATTGGCCTCACAAAATGAGTTAGGCAGTGTTCCTTCCCTTTCTATTTCATGGAACAGGTTAAGGAGGGTTGGTATTAGTTGTTCTTTAAACGTCTGATAGAATTCAGCAGAGAATCTATCAGGTCCTAGACTTTTCTTTTTTGGGAAACTCTTTGTTTCTGCTTCAATTTCATTTTGTGTTATAGATCCATTCATGTGATTAATATCCTCTTAGTTCAGTTTTGGATGGTCCTAAGTATCTAGAAATCTGTCCATTTCTTCAAGATTTTCAAATTTATTGGAATATAGGTTCTCAAAGTAGTCTCTGATGATTTCTTGGGTTTCCATGGTATTTGTTGTTATCTCTCCTTTTGCATTTCTGATTTTAATGATTTTGGTTTTTTCTCTCTTAATTTTAGTCAGGTTTGCAAGGGGTTTATTTTTTCAAATAACCAGCTTTTTGTTTCATTGATTCTTTTCATGCTTTTTTTGTTTTTGTTGTTTCTATTTCATTGATTTCAGCCCTTATTTTTATTATTTCTCTTGTTCTGCTTGTTTTGGGATTTGCTTGTTCTTGTTTTTCTAGGAGCTTGAGATGTAGCATTAGGTCATTGATTTGAGATCTTTCTGACCTTTTAATATTTGCACTCATGGCTATAAACCTTCCTCTTAGGATTGTCTTTGCTTTGCTGTGTCCCATAGGTTCTTGTAGGCTGTCTTTTCATTTTCATTAACTTCCAGGAACCTTTTAATTTCCTTTTTTATTTCATCAATGACCCATTAATCATTGAGCAATGTGTTGTTTATCTTCCAATTGTTTGCATTTTTTACTGTTGTTTTTGTTGTTGAGTTCTAGTTTTAATGCATTGTGATCAGATAGAATGGATGGCATTATTTCTATTTTCTCATATTTGCTGAGGTTTACTTTGTGCCCTAAGATATGATCAATTTTGGAGAAGGCTGTGTGAGCTGCTGAGAAGAATGTATTTTGTGCAGAAGTTGGGTGAAATATTCTGTAGACATCAACTAGGTCCATTTGATCTATGGTATGATTTAGTTCTAGAATTTCTTTACTAATTTTTTGTTTGTATGACCTATCTATTGGTGATAGGAGGGTATTAAAGTCTCCCACTACCACTGTGTTGGAGTCTATATATATTTTTAGGTCCTTCAGAGTATGTTTGATGAAATTGGATGCATTGACATTGGGTGCATATAGGTTGATAATTGCTATTTCCTTTTGGTGTATTTCCCCTTTTATTAGTATGAAGTGTCCTTCTTTATCTTGTTTGATCAATGTAAATTTGAAGTCTACTTTATCTGAGATAAATATTGCTACTCCTGCCTGTTTTTGGTGGCCATTGGCATGGTAAATCCCTTCCAGCCTTTTACCCTAAGCTAGTGCTTGTTTCTGTCGATGAGGTGGGTCTCCTGTAAACAACAGATTGTTGGATCTTCCTTTTTAATCCAGTTTGCCAGATGGTGTCTTTTGATGGGGGAATTAAGTCTGTTAACATTCAGTGTTATTATTGATAGGTATGTGGTGATTCCTGTCATCTAGTTGTTTTTGTTGTTTAAGGGTTTGATGGTGTGCAGCTGACTCAATGGTGCTTTCTGATTCCTTGTCCTTTCTTCTCCTGTAGTTTGGTATACTGCCTGTTCTTTCATGGTTTTGTTTGCTTTCATTTTCTGTGTGCAGGATCCCTTGAAGAATCTTTTGTAGTGGTGGCTTGCTGGTCACATATTGTTTTATTTTCTGCTTATCATGGAAGACTTTATTGCTCCATCTATTTTGAATGGTAATTTTATCCTAGGGTTGAAGTTATTTTCATTCAGTGCCTGGAAGACCCCACTCCAATCTCTTCTTGCTTTCAAAGTTTCCATTGAGAAATCTGCTGTGATTTTGATGGGTTTACCTTTGTATGTTATTTGTCTTTTCTGTCGTACAGCCTTCAATATTCTTTCTCTATTCTCTGTGCTTGTTATTTTAATGATAATATGTTCTATTTTGTTCATGCCTATTTGGTGTCCTGGAGGCTTCCCATACCTGAATGGGCATAGTTTTCTCTAGATTTGGGAAATTTTCTGTTATTATTTTTTGAATATATTACAAATTTCTTTTGCTTGCACCTCTTGTCCTTTTTCAGTGCCCATGATTCTCAGGTTTGGTCTTTTGATGGAGTTGAGTTCTTGTATATTCCTTTCACAGGTCTTGAGTTGTCTGACTAATAGTCCTTCAGTTTTTCCTTTAATTTCTATTTCATCTTCAAGTTCTGAGATTCTGTTTTCTGCTTGTTTTAGTCTGCTGGAGTAGTCTTCCATTGTGTTTTGTATTTCTGTTTCATTCTTTTTTCTGAAGTTTTCCATATTCTGGGTCACTTCCTCTTTAATATTGTTGATTTTCAACCTTAATTTGTTTATCTCTCTATTTATACTGTTTCAATTTGTTGTATATTTAGGGCTCCTATGAGTTCATTCATTTGTTTTTGTGTTTTCTCATATTCTTTATTTTTGTTCTCTTGGAATTTCTTGAGTGCCTCCTGCATGCTGTGATTGACCACGTCTAGTAACATCTCTATGAAATTCTCATTGATTACTTGCAGGATTTCTTCTTCCAGAGTGTTCTGGTGGGCTTCCTTGGGTTCCTTGGTATAGTTTATCTTTGTTTTGTTGGAGTATGGATCTGGGTATAAGTTTTCTTCTCTGAGTCCTATACTAATTTACTTTTGGAGGGAGAATGGTTTCCACCCCGTTTTTGTCTTCCCACCATTCCACTTGGTGCTGTTTCTGTCCCTGGTCTGTGTGTAATTTAATATTAGTTAACTTACAATAGTAAAAGTAACAAAACCAAGAAAGAAAGAGAAAAAAGAAAAAGGAATAGAAACAAAGAAAAAAATGGGGAACCAAAGAAATTAACAGGGAGAGATGGTGGACAACAAAACAGCTACCAAGACAAACAAACACTTAAGAAAAGAAAAAAAATTCCTGGTTCAGGAACAGTAGAATTTCAGTCTTAGTAGTTCTGGTATTACTTCTTTAGCAACCAGCAGGTGATGGCCTGTGTGAAGCTGTGGTGGAGCCAGTGGTGGCAGCATGGATGTGGTGGCCCTCCTGTTCTCTCAGTGTATTGTGGCATGGAGAAGCCTTTCACGGGCTAGGGGTTCAGGGTGCCAAAGTTTCAACTTTCCCTAGTTATTCACCTCTACCTAGCATGGCTCTAGCGTCTCAGCCAGGTGCCTGATTCACAGAGCTCATGCTGTCTGCATCTTTGTCCCAGTTGCCATTTTGGATTCCTCTCAGTTATGTTGTTTATTCAGTTTTGTGTGTGTGTGTGTCGGGGTATCAGTCTGTCCAGGCACTTGTGCTAGTTTATCCCAGGGGTGGCTGATGGATAACCTATGATGCTTGAGGCTCAACTGTTTGGTCTGCCAAAGGTCTCCCAAGCAAGTTTGGAGCTGGTGGCCTGCGGGATGGCGGGCTGATGGGCAGGCAGTGGCAGCCGGCGGGTTGGTGGGTGGGCGAGCCTACGGCTGGTGTGCTGGTGGGCCAGTGGGGAGCCAGGGTGGTGGCCAGGCTGGGCAGCAGCCTCATGGGCCACTGGGGGGAAGGCAGGTGGCAGTGGTGTTGGGGTGGTGGCTCGCCTGTTCTCACATTGTATTGTGGTGTGGAGAAGCCTTCCACAGGATAGGGGTTCAGGCTGCCAATTTCAACTCTCCATCATGTTTTACCTCAGCCAAATGTGTCTATAGTGTCTCAGCAATATCCCTGATTCATGGAGTTCATGCTGCCTGTGTCTGTGTCTCAGTCGCCATTTTGGATCAGTTCTCATATTTTGATTTATTTTTCAAATATGGTCTCATGTTTTTACCCCAGCTAGTCTGGACTTCATTTCTCCTTTTATGCCTCCTGCATAGCTGGGATGATAGACTAGCACCCTTATGCACAACTTTTGTTGATTGTGATGGGGTTCTCACTAACTTTTTTGCCCCGGCTGGCCTTGAACTATGAGCCTCCTGATATCTGCCTCCCTAGTAGCTTGGATTACATGGGTTAGTCACCATGCCCAGCCTCCCTTTTTCAATAATTTTTCATGATTAAGCTTAAATTTCTACTGAATTTTATGTTTAATAATTGATTTGCACTAAAAAAAGATAAGTAACTGTAGCATTAAATTCTTTGTACACTTCAATGTCTACTGGTCATCAAGGACAAAATCTTATCCTTCAGTATTTGGATGTTAGAAATGTTACATAGGGTCTTCTTTCTAGAAATTGCTTGAATTCAATTTTATTTTTATTATTACTTTTAATGTTTTTATTAGTACCTAATAGTTTTACAGAAATTTCATCATGACATTATCATATATGCATACAATGTAACCTGGTTTGGTTCATTCCCTCAATTATATTCCCTCTGCCCCCTCCCCCTTCTTAAAATGACTTTGACAGGTTTCAATGTTCCATATTTATACATGTGTAGAAAATACACTAACCATATTCACCCTCTTTTATTCTCGTTATTTACCCTCCACCTCCTGTTGTTATACTGCCCTAAATATGACCTGTTTTGCATTCCTGTCCTTCATTGTTTAAGTTTCTGCTCATTGTTCATTGGGGATTTTGTCTTGGTGTTTTACCTGTAAATATATTGTACTTTAATTGAGACAGGGCCTCACTATATAGCCTATGCTGGCCTCAAGTTGAATATGTAGTACAGGCTAGTCTTGAATTAGTGACCATCCTGTTTCTGCCTCCTAAGTTCTGGGACTACTGGCATGTGCCTTTATATATGACTCAAATTTCTAGATATTCTAAGTCCATTGCTACATTCTAACTCTTTCCTACAGTATAACCCATATGACTATTTTCAAATGGGTTCTAGTATATGAATGCAGCTTTGCTCATCCTCTTTCTTGCCATTCAGAATCTTCAGCATAGGCAATAATCATTTGAGCTCCTGTGTCACCCTTTTAGTTTTTGTGAAAAGGTCTCACTATATAGACCAGGCTGGCCTTGAACTAGTGGTCTTCTGTCTCAGCCTCCCAAGGGCTGGGGTTACAGGGATGCACTATTATGCTTGGCTTCACCTTTTATTTTTTTTAAAACTTAGGTGTTCCACTAAAATTTTGATGAAAACTTGTGGAGATTCATGGTAAAATAGTAAGTAATGCTGGACAAAGATTCAGGACTGTCACTAACTTGCTGTGTTACTGCTTCTTAAGGTAAAAGATATTTATTGCACTTGTGCCTTCAGTATTTTTATCAGTACCAAGTTATGATATTGATGTTTGTCTTCATCAGTGGGGTTTAAACCTCTTTAAACATTTTTTAGTAGTTAATCATTTCCATTAATAGAAATCTTGCACTGAATGCTAACACATAAAAAAATAAAAGTAGAGCTCTGGGATCCAAAAAGTGATGAAGAGTCAAGATTCTGTCTCCTGTTCTCACATTCCCATCACACCACCAACATACCTGTGAAGCACATCCACAGTGTATAGTTTGAAAGCAGTTGATCTAGAGAGCAGCAGGATGCAATGATCTAGAGTCTTGCCTTTTGGAATCAAACATTGTGTGGGCTCTATGCCTGCTTTCACCACTTGATAGCCCGGTCCCTTTGGATAACTACTTAATCCCACTATACTTCAGTTTCCATGTCTCAGTTTCCTCACTTTGGAAATGTAAGGATGATAAATAGCTCTGATCGCATAGGTGGTTTGAAGGCAATGAGCCAATAAGGTAGTTGTAAAGACTTAGTGAGCCAGAATACTAAGCTATACTATAATAAAAAATAGTGAAAATTCCATCACATAGTAGACTGGGCTATATTTGTGATTTCCAAGTTTTTTCATTCTAGTTGTGGATTGCTTTTATTTTTCAAATAAAATATGACTGTGGAATTCAGTACATAAAGAAGATAAAAGTTGGGTTGCTTTCATTAAAGCAGGATGGAGAAGGGAACATTTTCTTCTCAACCTGCTACAACACCCACTCTCTTCCCTCCATCCCACTCAAAAACAAGCTGGAGATTTCAGAGGAATTATAATGCTGTATGGAGCAATATGTGAAAACTATTGGACCACTTAGACCCTCCAAAACATTAAGTTCTGTGGAAATGATTCATCTCAAGATTTTCCTTATTCTGATCATTTAAGGAAAATACAGATCATGTAAAATAGAGTCTGCTCCTATAGAAAATTCTTATACACATTAGATGGGAAATGTAGGCTTCCATGTCCTATTACTATGATCCATCTATTTCCATCAAACTCATAGTTCTTTACAAAAACATCTTTATGGAGTTATAGTGGGCATAGAAGAAACTGTATGTATCTAAAGTATACAATTTAACATATTTTCACATATGTGTACACCCACTGAAACCACTATTACAATTTGTATATGCATTAGCATATGGGTAGACAGTTGAGTTGTTTCCTATCTTTATTAGAAATAAAGTTGTTACAAATATTCATATGCAAGTGCTTGTAAGAACTGATGCTCTCATTTCTCTTGGATAAATACCTATGTGCAGAATAATTGAATCACATTTGAGGTTTGAGGTTTAAGGTTTAACATTTTAAGAAATTGCCAAATGACTTTTGAAGGCAGCACAATTATATGAGAGTTCCAGTTGCTCTACATCCTTCCTCATCAACACTTACTAAGGTCTTCCCTTTGAATTTTAGGCATTCCGTAGGTATTCAGTTGTATGCCATATGGTTTTAATCTATATTTACCTGAACACTAATGATGTTTAAAATCTTTTCATACTGGTTAGCTGTATGTTTTCTTTATTGAATACTGATTTAACTATTTTCCATTTAAAAATTGGATCAATGTTTTCTTTATTGAGTTTTGAGGATCACTTATGACATATGTTTGGTAGTGATTTTTTTATTTTCTTCCAGTCTTTATTTTTCAAACATTTTTATTATTGTACAATAGTTATACAGGGAATTTTGTGACATTTACACATATACATATATCGTATCCCAGATTGTTTCATCCCCTCCATTATGCTCTCTCTTCCCCAACTCCCCTTCTTAAAATGACATTGACAGGTTTCAATGTTCCATATTTATACACATATAGAAAGTACATCAACCATATTCCCCTCCTTTACCCTCTCCATTTACCCTCCCCCTCCCATTACTACCTGCCCTTTAATATGACCTGTTTTATATTCCTGTCCTTCATTATTTCTCAGTTCATTGTTCAGAGGGGTTTTGCCTTGGCATTTTACCTCTAAATATACTGTCCTTTAATCAGTCAAACCCCCTCTATTACTCTTCCTTACCCTTTCCACCCTACCCTGTATTATTCTTACATTCTCTTACCAGTATTTTTCAAAGGACAGGAGTTTTAATTTTGATAAAGTTCAATTTATTGTTTGTTTTGGATGGATTGTGTTCTTCATACTGTCACCAAGAAATATTTTTTTAATTTTTAAATTTTCATTATTTTATGTTATACATAGGATCACTGGAGTATTTTTGGTTTTTTTTTTTTTTTTCTATTTTATTGTTGTGCTGGGTGAAGGCACATTGTAGCACTTACAAAGATTCTTACAATTCTGCCACCCCCCCTTCCTGGAACAGTTTCAACAGGTATCTTTTTTGCATTTACATACATGTGTATACATTGTTTGAACCATATTCATCCTCCTGCCCCTTTCCCCAACAACTCCCTCCCACCAGTGCCCCCCCAGAACCTGTTCCACCCTCCTGTTCTCCTATTTTATAGAAGAAAAAACATAAAAGATAAAATAACAAACATGGTATTTTTTTTATTCATATATGCATACAATGTTTGGGTCATTTCTATCCCCCTTCTCCACACCCCCTCCCTTACCTACTCCCCCACCTCCTTGCTACAAGGCAGAAACGATTTTCCCTTATCTCTATTATTGTTGAAGAGAGTGTATAAGCAATAATAGGAAAGACCAAGGGTTTTTGCTAGTTGAGATAAGGATAGCTATACAGGGAGTTGACTCACATTGATTTCTTGTACATGTGTGTTAGCTTCTAAATTAATTCTTCTCAGACTAACCTTTTCTCTAGTTCCTGGTATCCTTCTCTTATTGGCCTCTGTCACTTTAAAGTATCTGCATTAGTTTCTCTGCATTGAGGGCAACAAATGCTATCTAGTTTTTTGGGTGTCTTACCTATCCCCATATCTCCCTTCTGTGCTCTCGCTTTATCATGCGATCAAAGTCCAATCCCCTTGTTGTGTTTACCCTTGATCTAATGTCCGCATGTGAGGGAAAACATGATTTTTGGTCTTTTGAGCCAGGCTAACTTCGCTTAGAATGATGTTCTCCAGTTCCATACATTTACTTGCGAATGATAAGATTTCATTCTTCTTCATGGCTGCAAAAAATTCCATTGTGTATAAATACCACATTTTCTTAATCCATTCATCAGTAGTGGAGCATCTTGGTTGTTTCCATAACTTGGCTATTGTGAATACTGCTGCAATAAACAAGGGTGTGCAAGTGCCTCTGGAGTAACCTGTGTCACATTCTTTGGGTACATCCACAAGACTGGTATTGCTGGATCATATGGTAGATCTATGTTTAGATTTTTAAGTACCCTCCAAAATTTTTTTCAGAGTGGTTGTACTAGTTTGCATTCCCACCAGCAGTGTAAAAGGGGTCCTTTTTCCCTGCATCCTCACCAACACCTGTTGTTAGTGGCGTTGCTAATTATGGCTATTCTAACAGCGGTGAGGTGGAATCTTAGTGTGGTTTTAATTTGCATTTCCTTTATTGCTAGAGATGGTGAGCATTTTTTCATGTGGTTTTTTTTTCCATTTGAATTTCTTCTTTTGAGAAAGTTCTGTTTAGTTCACTTGCCCATTTCTTTATTGGTTCATTAATTTTGGGAGAATTTAGTTTTTTGAGTTCCGTATATATTCTGGTTATCAGTCCTTTCTCTGATGTGTAGCTGGCAAATATTTTCTCCCATTCTGTGGGTGTTCTGTTCAGTTTAGAGACCATTTCTTTTGTTGAGCAGAAGCTTTTTAGTTTTATGAAGTCCCATTTATCTATGCTATCTTAGTTGCTGAGCTGCTGGGGTTCTGTTAAGAAAATCCTTGCCGAGATTCCAAGATGGTGGCTAGAGGTAGGAAGCAGAAAGCGAGCCTCCTATAGTGAAATCTTGGAGAGACGCTGGAGACACACTTTGCAGGCATAATCACTGAGAAAAGGCATAACTTTGACCCCTCCACATCTCCAGCCGGCACAGAGAATCTCCACCTCACATTAAACGGAGAAACGAGGAGGGCCCCCGGGGCCACCAGTGGCCGGCACCCAGATGGCTTGGGAAGATGCAGACCAGGTGAGCTTCGCGGTACCATGGTACCCCCACAGACAAGCCTGGGCCAGAGCAGCATAGCCCCTGGACAGACTGACCTCCACCCAGGGAAAAAAAGAGAAACTGAGTAATAAGCAATAAGAAAAATTAAGACACGCTGGAAAGAGGGTGGGGCCCTGAGCGCCAAAGATTGGGGGAAGGGAATCCTTCCCAGGACTGTAAATAAACAAGCCGGGCAGGCCGGAGAGCCTCTGGCGGGAGCGGGGTGTGTGCCCAGCAACCAGGAGCAGGAAAGCCTGTGAGAGTGGTGGAGGGAGAAAAACTCCACAGGAGAGGAGGGAAGATACACTTCCCACGTGAACTGTAAATAAACATGGCGGCCGGCAGGAGCAGCAGCACCACCCAGTAAGCAGGAGCAGGAAAGCTTGTGAAAGTGGCAGTGGGAGGAAAATTGCACAGGAGAGGGGGGAAGACCCACCTCTCACATGAACTGTAAATAAACACGCAGGCCTGACAACGCAGGGGCAGTGTCACCTTTCCCAGTGCTTGGAAAGGGGAAAGCCTGTAGCAGAGGCTCCCACACAGGAGAACTCTGAGCAAATAAAGCCTGTGGGACCAGGTGAGTGCTAAGTTCACCCCAGAGATCTGCATAAATAATGCTGCCAGCTACAGTAGGCTGAGAGCAGCAGGCAGGCAAGCCACAGATGCAGATAATACTCTCAGAACTGTCTCCAGACTCTTTTTTTTTCTTTTTCTCCCTACCTTTGATGAGAGAACAACCGAATTACACCTGAAAGCTGAAAAACTTACCGAAACTGTATTGCATTTGAACTTGGGACACTAGGTGGGGCTATTTTTTTTTTTTGTGTGTGTGTGTAGTTTTGTTCTACTTTATGCATCCCCTTTGATGAGACAACTACAGAACAACATCTGAGGCACCATCTCCAGGACTGGAGACTGAGACGGACACCAAAATTATTAAGACTGAAACTGCATTGCATATAAACTTGGAAGTTTTTTGGTTTTTTTTTTTAATTTTCTATTTTCCCATGTTTATTGCGGCACTATTCACAATAGCCAAGTTATGGAAACAGCCAAGATGTCCCACCACTGACGGATGGATTAAGAAAATGTGGTATCTATACACAATGGAATTTTATGCAGCCATGAAGAAGAACGAAATGTTATCATTCGCTGGTAAATGGATGGAATTGGAGAACATCATTCTGAGTGAGGTTAGCCTGGCTCAAAACACCAAAAATCGTATGTTCTCCCTCATATGTGGACATTTGATCAAGGGCAAACACAACAAGGGGCTTGGACTTTGATCACATGATAAAAGCGAGCGCACACAAGGGAGGGGTGAGGATAGGTAAGACACCTAAAAAACTAGCTAGCATTTGTTGCCCTTAATGCAGAGAAACTAAAGCAGATACCTTAAAGCAACTGAGGCCAATAGGAAAAGGGGAACAGGTACTAGAGAAAAGGTTAGATCAAAATGAATTAACCTAGAAGGTAACACCCACGCACAGGAAATCAATGTGAGTCAATGCCCTGTATAGCTATCCTTATCTCAACCAGCAAAAACCCTTGTTCCTTCCTATTATTGCTGATACTCTCTCTACAAAAAAATTAGAAATAAGGGCAAAATAGTTTCTGCTGGGTATTGGGGGGGGAGAGGGAGGGGGCGGAGTGGGTGGTAAGGGAGGGGGTGGGGGCAGGGGGGAGAAATGAACCAATCCTTGTATGCACATATGAATAATAAAAGAAAAATGAAAAAAAAATTTTTTTCTATTTTCCATTTTATTTTAATTCATTTTTATATATAGATATTTCTTTCATTTACTTATTTTTTAATTTTTTTATCTTTGATTTTCAACCCTCTCTCTGTCTCTCTAATGTCTGTTCAGCTTACTGTCGATTAGTACACTAATGTTCCCTGTTTATACCTTTGAAACTTTCTTATCTGAAACCTTGCTCTGCTTTCTCCCTCATGTCTGTATATTTGTTTCCGCCTTTTCTTTAACTTCTTGCTTTCCATCTCAGCTCACCCTTCCATTCTAAATATTACCATTGTTATTATTACAAGCTAGAAAATACTTAATTGCACACAGTACAGGGACAGTAACAACACCAAAGACAATGATGGGAAGACAGAAAAAACAGGGAAACCAGTTTCCCCACAGCAAAAAATTAGTACAGGAACCAGAGGGGAATGAAGAGAACAGAAACTCAGATCCACACTCCAACAAAATGAAGATAAACTATGCCAAAGGACCCAATGAAGCCCACAAGAATAATTTAAAAGAAGACAAACTACAAGTACTCAATGAGAATTTTATAGAGATGACACTGGATAGGGTCAACCAAAATGTACAGGAGACACTCAAGAAATTCCAAGACAACAAAAATAGAGAATTTGAAAAAGCAAAAGAAGAAATAAAGGAAACCATAGAAGCACTGTATAAACACCAAAGTGAAAGAGAGAACACAATGAATAAAAGGATAAATGAACTCAGGACAAAAATAGACAACGTTAAAGAGGAAAACTGCCAGGATATGGAAAACCTCAGAAAAAAGAACGAAACAGAACTGCAAAATAAAACGGAAGGCCAATCCAGCAGAATAGAACAAACAGAAGACAGAATCTCAGAACTTGAAGATGAAATGGTAATTAAAGGAAAAACTGAAGAACTATTAATTAAACAACTCAAGACCTGTGAAAAGAAAATGCAAGAACTCACTGACTCCATCAAAAGACCAAACTTGAGAATCACGGGCATCGAAGAAGGAGAAGAGGTGCAAGCAAAGGGAATGCGTAATCTATTCAACAAAATAATAACGGAAAATTTCCCAAATCTAGAGAAAGATATTCCCATACAGATGCAAGAGGCCTCCAGGACACCAAACAGACCAGATCAAAATAGAACTACTCCACGACATGTCATCATTAAAACAACAATTTCAGAAACTAGGGAAAGAATATTGAAGGCTGTAAGAGAGAAAAAACAAGTAACATACAAAGGTAAACCCATCAAAATCACAGCAGACTTCTCAACAGAAACATTAAAAGCAAGAAGAGCGTGGGGTGAGATCTTCCGGGCACTGAATGAAAATAACTTCAACCCCAGGATACTCTACCCAGCAAAGCTATCATTCAAAATAGATGGAGCAATAAAAGTCTTCCATGATAAGCAGAAACTAAAACAATATGTGACAACAAAGCCACCATTACAAAAGATTCTGCAAGGGATCCTACACATAGAAAGTGACACCCAACTTAACCATGAAAAGGCAGGCAGCACCAAACCACAGGAAAAGAAAAAGCAAGACAGTAGAGAGTAACATCAAGTTAGGTACATACAATCAAACCTTCAAACAACTAAGACAACTAAATGACAGGAATCACCACATACCTATCAGTACTAACGCTTAATGTTACTGGACTTAATTCACCCATCAAAAGACACTGTTTGACAAAATGGATTAAAAAAGAAGATCCAACAATTTGTTGCTTACAGGACACTCATCTCACCGACAGAAATAAGCATATGCTTAGGATGAAAGGCTGGAAAAAGATTTACCAAGCCAATGGCCCCCGAAAACAGGCAGGAGTAGCAATACTTATCTCTGACAAAGTAGACTTCAAACCTACATTGATCAAACGAGATAAAGAAGGGCATTCCATACTAATAAAAGGGGAAATAGACCAAAAAGAAATAATAATCATCAATATGTATGCACCCGATGTCAACACACCCAATTTCATCAAACATACCCTGAAAGAACTAAAAGCATATATAAATGCCAACACAGTGGTTGTGGGAGACTTTAACACCCCATTATCATCAATAGATAGGTCATCCAAACAAAAAATCAATAAAGAAATCCAAGATCTAAAATATGCAATAGATCAAATGGACCTAGTAGATGTCTACAGAACATTTCATCCAACCTCTACACATTATACATTCTTCTCAGCAGCCCATGGAACCTTCTCCAAAATAGATCATATCATAGGGCACAAAGCAAGCCTCAGCAAATATAAGAAAATAGAAATTATGCCATGCATACTATCTGATCACAATGCAGTAAAAGTAGAACTCAACAACAAAAGTAAAGACAAAAAACATGCAAACAGCTGGAAACTAAATAACTCATTACTTAATGAAGAGTGGATCATCGATGCAATAAAAGAGGAAATTAAAAAGTTCCTGGAAGTCAATGAAAATGAAAACACAACCTACCGGAACCTATGGGATACACCTAAGGCAGTCCTGAGAAGAAAGTTTATAGCCATGAGTGCATATATTAAGAAGATTGAAAGATCCCAAATCAATGACCTAATGATACATCTCAAACTCCTAGAAAAACAAGAACAAGCAAATCCCAAAACAAATAGAAGGAGAGAAATAATAAAAATAAGAGCTGAAATCAATGAAATAGAAACCAAAAAAACCATACAAAGAATTAATGAAACAAAAAGTTGGTTCTTTGAAAAAATAAACAAGATCAATAGACCTCTGGCAAACCTGACTAAAATGAGGAGAGAAAAAACCCAAATTAGTAGAATTAGGAATGCAAAAGGGGAGATAACAACAAACACCATGGAAGTCCAGGAAATCATCAGAGACTACTTTGAGAACCTATATTCAGATAAATTTGAAAATCTAAAAGAAATGGACAGATTTCTAGATACATATGACAAAAACAAAAGCCACTTGATCATCTCAATAGATGCAGAAAAAGCCTTTGATAAGATCCAACATCATTTCATGATAAAAGCTCTAAGAAAACTAGGAATAGAAGGAAAGTTCCTCAACATTATAAAAGCTATATATGACAAACCTACAGCCAGCATTATACTTACCGGAGAAAAACTGAAACTATTCCCTCTAAAATCAGGAACCAGACAAGGATGCCCACTATTTCCACTCCTATTCAACATAGTACTGGAATTCCTAGCCAGAGCAATTAGGCAAGAAGAAGGAATAAAAGGAATACAAATAGGTAAAGAAACTGTCAAAATATCCCTATTTGCAGACGACATGATCCTACACCTTAACGACCCAAAAAGCTCTACTCAGAAGCTTCTAGACATCATCAATCGCTATAGCAAGGTAGCAGGATAGAAAATCAACATAGAAAAATCATTAGCATTTCTATACACTAACAATGAGCAAACGGAAAAAGAATGTATGAAAACAATTCCATTTACAATAGCCTCAAACAAAATCAAATACCTAGGTGTAAACCTAACAAAAGATGTGAAAGACCTCTACAAGGAAAACTATACACTTCTGAAGAAAGAGATTGAGGAAGACTATAGAAAGTGGAGAGCTTCTTCCATGCTCATGGATTGGTAGAATCAACATAGTAAAAATGTCTATACTCCCCAAAGTAATCTACATGTTTAATGCAATTCCCATCAAAATTCCAATGACATTCATTAAAGACATTGAAAAATCTACTGGGAAATTTATATGGAAACACAAGAGACCACAAATAGCCAAGGCAATACTCAGCAAAAAGAACAATGCTGGAGGTATTGTTCAAACTGTATTACAAAGCAATAGCAATAAAAACAGCATGGTACTGGCACAAAAACAGACATGAAGACCAGTGGAACAGAATAGAGGACCCAGATATGAAGCCACACAACTATAACCAACTTATCTTTGACAAAGGCACTAAAAAAATACGATGGAGAAAAGACAGCCTCTTCAACAAAAACTGCTGGGAAAACTGGTTAGCAGTCTGCAAAAAACTGAAACTAGATCCATGTATATCACCCTATACCAAGATTAACTCAAAATGGATCAAGGATCTTAATATCAGACCCCAAACTCTTAAGTTGATACAGGAAAGAGTAGGAAATACTCTGGAGTTAGTAGGTATAGGTAAGAACTTTCTCAATGAAACCCCAGCAGCACAGCAACTAAGAGATAGCATAGATAAATGGGACCTCATAAAGCTAAAAAGCTTCTGTTCATCAAAAGAAATGGTCTCTAAACTGAAGAGAACACCCACAGAGTGGGAGAAAATATTTGCCAACTATACATCAGACAAAGGACTGATAACCAGAATATATAGGGAACTTAAAAAACTAAATTCTCCCAAAACTAATGAACCAATAAAGAAATGGGCAAGTGAACTAAACAGAACTTTCTCAAAAGAAGAAATTCAAATGGCCGAAAAACACATGAAAAAATGCTCACTATCTCTAGCAATAAAGGAAATGCAAATTAAAACCACACTAAGTTTCCACCTCACTCCTGTTAGAATAGCCATCATCAGCAACACCACCAACAGCAGGTGTTGGCGAGGATGCGGGTTAAAAGGAACCCTCTTACACTGTTGGTGGGAATGTAAACTAGTACAACTACTCTGGAAAAAAATTTGGAGGCTACTTAAAAAGCTAGACATCGATCTACCATTTGATCCAGCAATACCACTCTTGGGGATATACCCAAAAGACTTTGACACAGGTTACTCCAGAGGCACCTGCACACCCATGTTTATTGTGGCACTATTCACAATAGCCAAGTTATGGAAACAGCCAAGATGCCCCACCACTGATGAATGGATTAAGAAAATGTGGTATCTATACACAATGGAATTTTATGCAGCCATGAAGAAGAACGAAATGTTATCATTCGCTGGTAAATGGATGGAATTGGAGAACATCATTCTGAGTGAGGTTAGCCTGCCCCAAAAGACCAAAAATCATATGTTCTCCCTCATATGTGGACATTAGATCAAGGGCAAACACAACAATGGGATTAGACTATGAGCACATGATAAAAGCTTTAGCACACAAGGGAGGGGTGAGGATAGGTAAGACACCTGAAAAACTAGCTAGCATTTGTTGCCCTTAACGCAGAGAAACTAAAGCAGATACCTTAAAAGCAACTGAGGCCAATAGGAAAAGAGGAACAGGTACTAGAGAAAAAGTTAGATCAAAAAGAATTAACCTAGAAGGTAACACCCACGCACAGGAAATCAATGTGAGTCGATGCCCTGTATAGCTATCCTTATCTCCACCAGCAAAAACCCTTGTCCCTTCCTGTTATTGCTTATACTCTCTCTACAACAAAATTAGAAATAACGTCAAAATAGTTTCTGCTGGGTATTGGGGGGGAGAGGGAGGGGGCGGAGTGGGTGGTAAGGGAGGGGGTGGGGCAGGGGGGAGAAATGAACCAAGCCTTGTATGCACATATGAATAATAAAAGAAAAAGGAAAAAAAAATGAAAATCCTTGCCTATACCTATTAGTTCCAAAGTTATTTCCTACTCTTTCCTATACCAACTTTAGAGTTTGGGGTTTGATATTAAGATCCGTGATCCATTTTGAGTTAATATTGGTATAGGGTGATAAACATGGATCTAGTTTCAGTTTTTTGCAGACTTCTAATCAGTTTTCCCAGCAGTTTTTGTTGAAGAGGCTGTCTTGTCTCCATCATATATTTTTAGCACCTTTGTCAAAGGTAAGTTGGTTATAGTTGTGTGGCTTCACATCCAGGTCCTCTATTCTGTTCCACTGGTCTTCATGTCTGTTTTTGTGCCAGTACCATGCTGTTTTTATTGCTATTGCTTTGTAATATAGTTTGAAGTCAGATATTCTGATACCTCCAGCATTGTTCTTTTGACTGAGTATTGCCTTGGCTATTTGTGGCCTCTTGTGTTTCCAAATAAATTTAATGGTTGATTTTTCAATCTCTTTGATGAATGTCATTGGCATTTTGATGGGAATTGCATTAAACATGTAGATTGCTTTTGGGAGTATAGACATTTTTACTATATTGATTCTACCTATCCATGAGCATGGGAGATTTCTCCACTTTCTATAGTCTTCCTCAATCTCTTTCTTCAGAAGTGTATAGTTTTCCTTGTAGAGGTCGTTCACATCCTTTTTAAGTTTACACCTAGGTATTTGATTTTTTTTAGGCTATTGTAAATGGAATTGTTTGCATATATTCTTTCTCAGTTTGTTCATTATTAGTGTGTAGAAATGCTAATGATTTTTCTATGTTGATTTTCTGTCCTGCTACCTTGCTATAGCTATTGATGGTGTCTAGGAGCTTCTGAGTAGAGCTTTTTGGGTCTTTAAGGTATAGGATCATGTTTTCTGCAAATAGGGATATTTTGACAGTTTCTTTACCTATTTGTATTCCTTTTATTCCTTCTTCTTGCCTAATTGCTCTGGCTAGGAATTCCAGTACTATGTTGAATAGGAGTGGAAATAGTGGGCATCCTTGTCTCGTTCCTGATTTTAGAGGGAATAGTTTCAGTTTTTCTCCGTTAAGTATAATGCTGGCTGTAGGTTTGTCATATATAGCTTTTATAATGTTGAGGAACTTTCCTTCTATTCCTAGTTTTCTTAGAGCTTTTATCATGAAATGATGTTGGATATTATCAAAGGCTTTTTCTGCATCTATTGAGATGATCAAGTGGTTCTTGTCTTTGCTTCTGAAACATGACATTTTTGCTAGTTTGAGGTAAAGATAGCTACACAGGGAGTTTCCTTGTGTTGTTTCCACGCATAAGTGTATTACAGCTCCAATTAATTCACCTCTTCCAGTCCCCTTTACTCCTCCCTATTCTGCTTTCCATGGTAGCCCTGGCCAGCTTAAGATTCTATATTCATTTCTGTACAGTGAGCACATCAACCACATTCAAGTTTTTGGTTTCCTTCGTTGTTCTATCTGTCCTGTGCACAACCTCCCCTTAGTGTGACCCCATGTCTCATAATATTGTTGCATTTGTTTTAGGTCTAAAATCTGCATATGAAGGAGAACATGCAATTTTTGTCCTTCATTGTTGAAGTGTCTGTTCATTTTCAGTGGGGTTTGTTGGCCTGGCTAACCTCACTCAGGATGATGTTCTCCAGTTCCATTCATTTACTTGTAAATGACAAAATTTTATTCTTCTTTTTGGCTGAGTAAAATTCCATTGTGTATAAATACCACATTTTCTTAATCCATTCCTTTTTAGTGGGGCATCTTGGCTGTTTCCATAGCTTCACTATTGTGAATAGTGCTGCAATAAACATGGGTGTGCAGGTGCCTTTGTAATAACTTGAGTTGCATTCCTTTGGGTATATCCCTAGGAGTGGGATCATATGGCAGATCTATGTAAAGTTTTTTAAGACCTCTCCATATTGTTTTGTGAAGTGGTTGTACTAGCTTACATTCCCACCAGCAGTGTACGAGGGTTCCTTTTACCCCAAATCCTCTCCAGCATTTGTTGTTGTTGGTGCTCTTGATGGTAGCTATTCTAATATGAGTGAGGTAGAATCTTAATGTGGTTTTGATTTGCATTGCCTTTATGGCCAGGGATGGTGAACATTTTTTCATGTGTTTTTTAGCCTTTTTTCATCTTTTGAAAAAGTTCTCTTCAGTTCAGTTGCTCATTTTTTATTGGGTCATTGATTTGGGGGGCCAAGAAATCTTTTGCCTAAAGGTATTCTTTTATATTTTCTTCTAAAACTTTTAAAGTTTTATGTTTTACATATAAATCTATGATTAAGTTTGAGTTAACTATTTTATATGCTGTGAGAAATGAACTTCAATTTTTTGCACATAGATATCCAATTTTAAGAGCACCATTCACTAAAAATCCTAGCATTTCTCCACTGAATATCTGTTGAATCTCTGCCAAATCAATTGAACAACTGAGCAATATGTAGGTCTATTTCTTGGCTCTATCTTCTACTCCATTGATACATTTATCCTTTGTCTTATTTCATTGACAATAGGATATTCATTTTTGTTAGCATACTTAATGGTAAAAAGGATTTTAATTTTGATATTTCCATAGATGAATACAATGTGCTTTCATCAAAACACCTCTCTATTACATTCTTTTAACTCTCCTCCCTCCTTTTCAAGCAATATTTAGTGAGGCTCATTACGTTATCTTATCATATATATATACTTAGATCATGTTCATCCCCAAATACCATCTCCTTTCCCCCTCCTGTTGATTTCCCCATAACCAGTCCCCACTTTATGTTAATGTCCCATTATTATTATTATTTTAGATTTCATGTATAAGCAAAAACATGTGATACTTGGCTTTTTGAGCTTGTATTATCTTACTTAACATTTTGCCTCTAGTTCCATCCCTTTTCCTACAAATAATATAACTTCCATCTTCTTATGGCTTTATAATGCTCCAGTGTGTATATATACCATATTTTCTTTTTATTTTTGGTGGCTCTGGAGTTTGAACTCAGGACTTTGCACTTGCAAAGCTGTACTGCTTGAACCATACCTCCAGTCAATTTTGCTCTGGTAATTTTGGAGACAGGGTCTCATGATCTATTTGCCTGGGGTGGTATTGGACCATGACCCTCCTGATCTCAGCCTCCCAAGTAGCTAGGATTACAGGTGTGAGCCACTGACACCTGGAACAGTTTCTTTACCCATTCATCAATTCTTACATGAATACCACACCATCTTAATTATTTTGCTTTATAAAATGTCTTAAGTATTTGATAATTTTCAGTGTACAAGTATTTAACCTTCAATAGTTTTATTCCTTTTATTAGTTTTTTATTTTTTATTAGCTTTTCATTATTTTTATGCTGTAAAAATGGGATTGTTTTCATTTCTTTTTGGGATATTTTGTTAGCATATAGAAACACAATTAATTTTTGTATGTTGAGTTTGTATTCTGCAGCTTTACAGAATTAAAAAATTAGTTGTAATCATTTTATGTCACATTCAGGATTTTCTATGTATAAGGATCATGCCATATGCAACAGATAATCCTACTTTTTAATTTCCAATTTCTATGCCTTTTACTTCTTTTCTCTTGCCTGGTTGCATTCCATACTCTGCTGAATAGCTGTCATAACAGTGGGTATTCTTGTCTTGCTTCACCTATTACAGAAAAAGCTTTCAGTTTTTCATCATTAAATATGATGTTGGCTGTGGAATTTTTACAAACGTAACCAACAAGGGAAAGGCTTATATGCTGAAAGATGTAAAACTCTGGTAAAAACAAAGTAAATCAGACATAAATAGAAACATATTCAGTGTTCATGAACTAAAATAGTATTGTTAAAATGTTCTTACTACCCAAAGTGATTTCCAGATCCAATGCAATTCCTGCCAAATCCCAGAAGCACTTTTTGTTTTTACAAAACTATATCAAAATAGTCCTAATATTCATATGGAAGGACAAATGATCCCAGACAATAAAGGAATTCAGAGCAAGAATAATGAAGCTAGAGGCATCACAGTTCCTGATTTCAAAATGTAGTACACTACACTAATGAAGACTGTGTGACATGACATAAAAATGGACATATAAGCAATGGAAAAGAATAGATATCCCAGAAATAAACCCATGCCTGTACAGTTGAACTTTAATCAGGATGCCAATAATACACAGTGGAGAAAGGATAATATCTTCAATAAGTGGTGTTGGAAAAACTGGATATTCACATGCAAAAGAATGAACTGGACCCTTACACCATACATAAAAATCCACTGAACATGAATTAAACACTTAAATGTAAGACTTGAGACTGTAAAACTCTTAAAGAAAATATGGGGAAAATGTTGACATTGGCCTTGGCAGTAACATTTTGGAAATGACACTGAAACACAGGCAACAGAAGCCTAAATAGACAAGTGGAATTACATCAAAGTAAAAAGCTGCACAAAAAAGTAAACAACCAACAAAATGAAAAGTAACAGAAAAAATGGGGGAACTGTTTTCAAGCCATTATAAGAAACTTCTAAAACTCAAAACAAAAAAGTACAAATAAATCTATTAAAGTAGGCAAAGGGGCTGGGAATATTGGTCAGTGGTGGAATGCTAGTCTCTTTTATTCCACTCTACCTGAAGCTCAAGTCTGTTAGTAAGTGTATAATAACTGACTCTTCCACAGGAAAAAAATATTCCTGGTTCTCATAGCACTTTGAGATATTACCAAATAATCAAGCTCTCAATTATATACTGGTTTACATAATCCTTCAGTATATTTTCTTTCATCTCCTAGACTGCAAAGCTCCTTCTGGGATCAGGGATCATGCTTCTTACTTTTCATATACCTGCCCTTTACCACCAGTACCTGGTACAGGCAGAGATAAATTGCTTAGCAACTACTTGTTGTTTTATCCATTGGTATGTAATTCCTTACTTTGAAGATTATCACAAATCCAGGTTACATATGTACTACACAGGCATCAGGAATGTGAATCTATTTCCATGTGTTTTTTGGCATATTTTTATTTCATCCATGAAATATTGACACACTGTTGGTTATCCTATTATGTGCACTAAAGACAGAGCTGTCACCATGTAACCTTCAAGTAAAAAAGTATACCATATTTATAGTGTGTGTAAGTTGCGTCACACTTTGTCCCTGAAATCAGCTCTTTCCCTTGTCATTCCACTGTTAGAGACTCATTCCTATTAGTATTGAAGGTTGTTTTTAGTCTCCATAATTCTCTTCTTAGATTTAATAAGTTTCATTACTTTGGACATTGGTAGTTGATGACTACTATTTTTAAAGTTTATTTCCTAATGGTTTTGCAATCTTTATGCCTGGTGATCTCCAGAAAAAGAATATATACTATTTATTTTTGAGAGTCTCTAGGCATATACCTTTTAGGAAACAAGGAAGTGGGAAGATTGCTTCTTCTGTTCTCTTCTATTACTACGATATTGTGATGTGCATTTGCTAACACCAAATAAAGAAGGTGAAAGAAGCTGAGGGTCACATAGCCAAATTAGGGAATATGGCAACTTGATCTCTTGTACAAATGAATATAACCACTGAAGAAAACAAATTAAATAGAAGCATTGAGGACAAGGAAAGACTATCACTATAATGACTGTTTAATAGAGCCAACTCTGGATTGTTCTTGGAGCGTGGAGTTTGTAGAGGAAGGAGGGAAAATTACATTGCATGAACTTCCTACCTTTGGTGTGTCTGTCTTAGTGTACGGAAATGATAATCTCTTTCAATTTAAACTTCAAGGGGAAAAGTCACAAAAAGTAGTCCAGGAAACTATAGTTTCTCTATCCTGATAGGTGGGGGGGAATTTAAGGCTTGGACTGTTCTACTTTATTGAAAATACTCTTACTAGTATACATCCTTGAATCATCTATTTTCTCCCTGAAAATTTTTTTCCTGATTCACTATACTAGGTGAAGTCAAGGATAAAAGCCTGGGTACTTGCTTCTGAAGAGACTAATCAGTGGCCTTGTTCTAAGGCAATGACTGAGTTATTGGTGCTCTAATCAATTCAACCAGGCCATGGAATGAGAGACTATGAAGCAATATGTAATTTGAAAATTCTGTGATACATGTGTGTGTTTGTGTTGTTGTGTGGGGTGTGTGTGTGTGTGTGTTTGGCATGCAAGAAATATATCTTATTTGAGTCAAACAGTAAACAATTTCATCTCCTATTTATGGTTTATATTAATATAATTCCAGGCTTATTCTTACAAAAGGGGAGAAAATTGTATATTTCATTACTATGATTGAACACTTAGTAGCTATGGCTGGGATGTATGGTAGCAGGTTGATGCAGATGAGTCCATCAAAACCTGTAACCTAAGAACTTACATGCAAGATAGGTATTTCAAAACACCTCAAAATTACTCTTGATGAAGTTAGGCACTTGATTCATATATTAAAATAAGTAAGTCTCAACTAGAAATTAAATACAAAATACAATGCAATGCACATATCTACATTGTGGTTCCTGTTTTGCCATTATTGTTGTTATTCTGTAATTTTGAGTATGTGGAATCAGCATTCAAGAAACTATTGTTTCCTTTCAGTTCCTTTGTCCTCAGGGGAGATAACATCAGAAAGATGACAGTATGTGTCTCTATTTTCAAGGTCACTTAAATAAATAAGGCACACATTTTCATCTATTATCTGGATGACTGTCATAATTTTTCAATTTTAATTTTTAAATCAATAAGACAGATGAAGTTCATATAGAACAGAATTTCCTAAAGTTTGATAAGGGTGATTCTCTAGAATCACCTGAAAACTGTATTATAAATGTACATTTCTAGGCCCCACTCCAGGGCTACTAAATCAGAATCAATGAGTGTGAGGCTGAGGAATCTACATTTTTTCTTTTCTAGTAGCAATATATTAGTTGTACAAAATAATGTGTTTCATTATGATATTTTCATACATTTATATAATGAGTTGGATCATATTTACTCCCTTATCCTTTCTTATTTACCCTCACTTGTCCTGCTGGTCCCCTTTCTCTTCCCAAATAGTTCTTCGTCTTTCATGTCCTTTCTTAAAATCCAGATGCTACATATGAGAAAAAAATACAATGCAATAATTGTCTTTTTCTCCTCCCTCCCTTCCTTCCTCCCTCCCTCCCTCTCTCCCTTCCTTCCTTCTTTCCTCCCTTCGTCCCTCCCTGCCTTATTTCCTTCCTCCTTTCTCTCTCTCTCTTTCTGTGGGCCTGGGGTTTGAACTCAGGCCTTCACACTTGCAAGTCAAGCACTCTGCCACTTGAGTCACACTTCCAGTCCATTTTTCTCTAGTTATTTTGGAGATAGGTTACGGTGAACGATTTGCCCACACTGTCCTCAAACCACAGTCTTCTTGATCTCAGCCTCCCAAGTAGCTAAGATTGCAGGTGTGAGCCACTAATGTCCAGCTAATAGTTGTCTTCCTGAGTCTGGCTTATTTTACTTAATGTTTTGATCTCCAGCTCTATCTATTTTACTGCAAATGACATAATTGCATTCTTTTCTTTGTTGTGGTACTGGGGTTCGAATACTGGGCCTCATGCTTCATAAACAGATGCTCTACCGCTTGAGCCACTCCACCAGCCATTTCATTCTTTATGGCTAAAGAATATATCATATTTTCTTTATCCATTCATCTGTTGATGGACATCTTGGCTGATTCTATGGGCTGGATACTATGAATAACGCTGTGATTAACTATGGTATGCTGACTGATTCCTTCAGGCATATACCCAGTTGTCTACATTTTGAACAAGCTTTCCATATGACTCTATTGCATCCAGTAATTTTTAAAACACTTCTACAAAACCATCTTTTTTACATTTTCCCTCAGCTTTATTTAGATAAATTTAACAAATAGAATTGTACATATTTGCAATGCCCAACATGATGTGTTGATATATGTATACATTGTGAAATGATTAAATCAAGTTAATGAACATATCCATCACCTCATATAGAGATATTTTTATTAAAGGAAAGAATCTTTTTTTTCAGTTTTTATTAGCATACATTAATTGTACAGGAGGGATTCATTGCTGATATTTCTGAATAGGTTTGTACGGCATATTGGTTAGATTTTCCCCCACCATCTTTCCCTCTCATCCCACTCTTTGCCCCATTGAAAACAACTGCAAAAGGTTTCATTGTTCTATTTCATATATGTATACAAAGCACATAGGCCATATTCACCCTCCTTCATTAATCTTTTCACTAAAAATCAATGCTTTTCTTGTTAAATCTTAAATAAGTCTAAGTACAGCATCTTTTACTATTGGATTTAACCTTAGTTACATTTTGGTTCCTTGTTCATTCTTAGGTTACTAGCATCTTCTCTTGGGGATGAGCTCTCTACAAAAACAACTCCAGCTATAGTACATTAGTTCAGTTTGAAGTCAGAGTGCCTCTAGCTCTTTCTTTGATGTCCAGCTGTTTAACTTATTATAGTTACGGCGAATACGTTCACTTAATCTGTAGCTGATGGTTAAAGCTAGTGGTTCTCCTACTTGAGGGTGCATCATTATCACCTTGTTGTGATAGAATACAGATTGCTGGGCCCCATCCCTAGAGTTTCTGACTCCACAGATCTGAAATGGGGCCTTAAAATTTGCATTTCTAATTGGTTCCTGGATGATGCTGTTGCTGTAGATTTGGGGACTGTACTTTGAGAGCACTATGTTAGAGAAAAAAATTTAAGCTGCCTGCCTTAACATTTAGATCAACTAAAATTGTTTCTCAAGCCTGACTGCACATTGAAATCCTGGTAATTATAAGCAATGTAGTAGTGCCTGGAACTTGCTTTAGATTAATTAAATTAGAATCACTGGGAGCTGGGTGCTTGTGGCTCATGCCTGTAATCCAAGCTGCTCAGGGGACAAAGATCAGGAGAATAATGGTTCAAGGCCAACCTGGGTAAAAAGCAAGGCCCTATCTCAAAAATACCCAACACACACACACATACACATACACACACACACACACACACACACACACACACACACACATGGGTTGGTGAAATGGCTCAAATGGTAGAGTGTCTGCCTTGCAAGCCTGAGTTCAAACCCCATGACCACTGAAAAAAAGAATCACTGGGAATACAGCTCATGCATGAGTGGGTGTCTTTTTAATATTCCCAGGTGATTCTAATGGGCATTTAGTGTCGCACTCCTCTGCTATAATCCCCAGACTAAATTCCCCTTAATTCACTCACATCTTGTCCCCCATGTTGCTGAATAATGAAGAGAGAAGGTAAAACCCCCTTTTACTTATTATTTCCTTTATTGGACAACTTTGCACACTGTAACATGTTGCCTATACCCACTCTTGCTTTTAACCCATTCTGACTTATTTTCAAGGCTCCCTATGGGAACTGAATGAATTTATACATGAACATAATCTTCCCCTCCTTCTGTGTGTATATGAGAATACAAGTCAATTTTTTTCTTTAGCAGTAAGCCATTCATCATCAGAATTATTATCCTGAAGGATTCTATGGAGGAGCTCTTCTTCTATAGAATTTTTGCAACAGATGATGTTTTCAACCTCTTTATTTATAGCATCCTCCTTAATTGGAGTGTGCCAAGCAAATGACAGTAGTTGGAATACCTTAATTGTATATCCAGCACAATCATAGTTAGGAAGAATATTTTTGATCATGACGAATCCTTTTTCATTATTACCTTTTGTAGACTGAAGAAATCATTTTTTCTATGCAAAATATACTTTCAGACAAGTATTTTGATAATTCACTTTGCAGGATGCAAGTGAGGTGGAGAGCAGGTTTTTCCCAAATTCCTCATTTCCTTATGTAGAATATGAACTGCACAATTGGGCAGAGGGTTTCATTGAGATAGGCAAGGGATTTGCAGACCAAGTTAAGTATAGACTCCAGTGAAATTTCTTTTTTCATTCATGTACTCCAACATGTATTTGCTGAGGGCCTGTTGTACCTGGTAATGTCTTATGTGCTGGAAAACAGCAGTGGACTAGGTAAAGTTTCTGCCCTCATGGAAGTGACATTCTACTGGTTAGGGTGGGGGAGACATTAGAAATGTAAGCTAGTAAAATATTATATTTATGTACTTAGCAAATTGTGATGTGTTATGAAGAAAAGAAGTGAGATTGTGGAATAGAGAGTGTATTGGCAGTGGAGCAGAGTTATGCTGATTTATTTAGGGATGTTGGAAGAGTCTCTGAGGAGGTCACATCTGTACTGAGACCTGAAGACTGAGAAAGAAGGCATCTCAGGACAGTTTCTGAGAAGCATACTTCCATCAGTGAAAATTCAAGGGATGGGAGAAATAGTCAGTGAGCAAAGGTGACAGCAATCTTGGGCCAAATCAATATGGGCTTGTAGGCTAACTTTGTATTTTATTTCAAATTCAATGAGAAGGCATTGCAAGAAGTTTTACACAGATAGCAGTAATCATATTCCATAATTAATGTTTTAAATATAATCACTTGGGAGTTCAATCTCCAGTACTTCAAAAAAATCACTTGGGCTGCCATGGAGAATGGTGTATCCAAGAATGGTGGCAATAAGACTGGATGTGTGACTCAAGTGGTAGAACATCTTCCCTGGGGGAGTGTGTGTAGATTGACTTCAAAACCCAGTACTGACCAAAATATGGTGGTAAAAATGAGTGCAGGAAATGGGCTGGAAGCTGTTGCAGTAATTTAGGCTTTAGATAATGGTAATTTAGCATGCAGAGGGCAAGAAGTGGATGAATTCATGAAAAGCATGAGTTTTAGAGGCATAGTTAGTAAGACTTACGATGATTTGTATATAAGATGGGGAGAAAGACAGAAGGTACCTGGGGTTTTGATTTAAATACCTGAGAGGGTTGGGGAGGGCATTACTGAAATGAGCAACACTGGGAGGCAAAACAAATTCGAGAGGAAAACCAGAAGTTATATTACAATCATATTTACAAAACAGTTGATATCATGAACCTGGAGTCCAGGAGAGAGGTCTGGACTAGATACACTTGTAAGTCATTAAAATATAGAGAGAATTTAAAATCATGTATCTGAATAAGCTAGAGAGTGAATGTAGAGGAGAGTAAAGGGATCTGAGTTTTGAGCTCTGAGGCCATCTAAGGCTAATGGTTAGGGAAATGAGCACGAAGCAGCAGGGGAGAATAAGAAGGAGCAGTCAGCAAAGCAGAAGGAAAAACTCAGGGACCGTGTTTCCCTGAAACCCAAATGAATTGAATCAAGTGAATCCAGGAGGAAGGGGTGAGTCATGGTGAGCAGTTATGTTGAAAAGCCTATGTTGATCCTGTATAATGTAGCAAGCAGAATGCTGGTTTACCAATTAGTGAACTTGAATTTTAAGGACTAACTGGAACTAACTGCATCACCAACACCATCATAATACAGCCATCTTTCGTTAACTATGGGTGATAGGTTCTAGGACCCCATAGATACCATATTCCAAGGATACGCAAGTTCCTAATATAAAATGGAATAGAAGTTGCATATAGCCTATGCAGATCCTTCCATATGCTTTAAATCTTCTCTTGATTTCTTATTATGCATAATCAAATAAAATGCAATGCAAATAGATGTTATGTTGAATAGAGAAGAAAGATAAGAATAAAAGTCTATAAATGTTCAGCATAGCTTTTCCCAAATATATTCAATTGATGGTTGATTGAATCTGTGGATGAAGAATCCACAGATATGGAGAATCAACTGTAGTAGTAGTGGATACTTTTTTCATATCTGGTATGTGTCAGTCACTGTGCTATGTTTGCATGCATTATCCTTCACAACCACCATGAGTTATACACTATTATCACTCTTATTTCATAGATAGGGGAATTGAAGCTCACAGAAGTAAAATCATTTGCTCAAATGTCACACAATATAATCTGTGGAAAATTGTTTCCCTTTGAGCCTCAATTTTTCACATCTCTAGTATGAGCAAGTAGATTACATGTTTTTAGACTCAGGATTCTCTCATCTCAAACAAAAGAGATACAGAAACTCAACATATAAAACAGCAGGTTTGCACCGTTTCAAGCATGGGTACAGAATCTGAAGTCTCATCCACTGAACTGGGCTTCTCTCCCCTTCCTTCCTGCCTTGTGGTTTGAAAATCACTCCACTTTCTGCCTTTTGACTTTTAGAATTATAGATCTTAGATTCTCACTTGCCTCACCCCCTAGTGACACAGTATTGAATAACAGGGTTTTTGGCCAACATTAAGGAATTCTGTGGTTCTGAACCACATACTATAGAGCCACCAGTACTTGTGGGACAGTGGTGGTCACTGTACTTCAGTGAATTGGCCACAATTTAAGTTCTTCAATGCCTCAGTTTTACAGTTTCACTGTTACAATGAAGTAAACATTTGGATAAATAAGACCAACACTCTATCTTTTAAAAATTAGGTGATCAGTAAATATTTGGTTGGTTAAAAGAATTAATTGAGTCTTTGTCATCTATTTAGGAAAACCTTTCTCTACATCCTCCCACAAAAGTTGGGCCTCCACCTCTCTACATGTAGGCACCTATACTTTCTTCCTACACAAACTATAGATTTTGGCACACCCGGTGATCATTTAACATCTGATTATATGTCTCTTTCCTCCAAAAGATAGATTTACATTCTCCTTTCTTTCACATTTATTTAGCACATAACTTGGCCACTGTCTTCCACCAACATATGCCAAATGAGAAACAAACTCACCTTTATTGTAAGAAATGAAGGAAATATGTATGGTTAATCTCAAAGGACCCTGGTACTTCCCACTTATTTTTGTTTAGTGGAATATTTTTGTCTGTGGAAACATACTATATACAGTGGTATAGACTTGGGATTCTTTAGGGCCTATTAGCAAGCCATAAACAAGGAAGGATACATGTATTCCTCTCTCTCAGTGTGATCAGACTAATAGATGACAGAGTGAAAAAACTCTGGTTTTATTCTTCCAGCTCCAGCTCTGCCAATGGAATGCAATACAGTCAAGCAAATACAGCCAATCGACTGCTAGAGAGAAGTTACCATGTATTGCTGGGGTTGGGACAGAGCAGCAAGTTAATTCTGTCAGTACAGAAACCTTTTGTAGTTGGAAAGTGAAAATGTTCCCTGCAAATCCAAAGTAATGCCAAGACTGAGGATTTTTACCCAATGGTCAAAATGAAAACCTTGGATGAAGGTACATTTCCTTGCTTCACCTACAGAGGATGGTAAAGCAGAGAGAAGAAAGTGTGTGTTATTGACACTTGAGTTAGAAACCTAGTTCTGTGTAATTCTAGCCATGAGATTTTTTCAAGTTAATCAATTTCTCTAAGTCTTAGTTTCCTCTTTAATAAAATGAGGCTAATCTATCAACCTTTATTTGTAGGAATTTTATGCGGTTATTTAAAGGGCTTGGCACAAAATAAACTCTCAGTTGATGAGAACTGAAAAACTAAACTCGTTTTACTTGTGTCAGTAGTCTTTAAAGGTTAGCCTATGGTATGCCTTTTCCACCAAGTACCTCAGGTGAGGAGTGGGTGATGATGGTACCTGTAATGCAGGTAGGGAATGCAGTCAAAGCACTCAAATAGCTTAGTGTCTCCCGAACCTGACTGCAGATGGAGACGAATGTATTTCATTGGTTAAGACATTTACTCATTCATTTCTCCTGGAAATAAAAATCTTTCAGCTGATGATTACTTTAGCTGCAGGATGAATCTCATTCATTCATTCATTTTTTGGTTAATTCTTTAATATGTATTTAATAGATACCTGTTCCGAGTGAGACCCCTCTAAATGCCAGGGAAATGTCCTCTGTTAAAAGACAACAGTCCTCACTTTAGTTGAAACTGGAATCTTTTGAGGGAGACATATAACAAAAAAGATAAGTAAAATATCATTGTATGTTAGATATTCATAAGTGCCAGGCAAGAAATTAAAGCAGGAAAAGACAATAAGAAGTATCAAAGTATTCCAAGTAACAGAGTTGCAATTTATTAAATAGAGAGGCTAGGGAAAGGATGACTGAGGAGGTGACATCTGAGTAAAGGGATGAAGGACAGCAAATATCTGGGGAAGAACATTCAAAGCAGAAGGTACAAGACAAGCACAAAGGGCCTCAACCAGGTTTAAGGCTGGTGCTGACAGAAGTTGAATGAACAAGAGGAGCAGTAGCAGAAAAGGAGACCAGAGAGGTATCTGAGGAATCAAAGTGCAGATGCTAAGGGCCTCAAGGGTAAAAGTAATGATTTTGCCCTTTACTTAGTATGTGATGGGGAGCTTCAGGGAATGTAGACTAATCTCTCCAGTTGCTCTGTGCTGATTAGATTTTGGAGGAGCAAGAATAAGGGCAGGATTCTAATTTGCACTTTTTACCCAATATTATTAGCAAAGAATGTGGTAGAAGAAAGGCTTTCTTGAGTGAAGGGTCCGTGCTATCAGTTTGAGATGATCATTAGTTGAGATGTACCTGGGGACCATGAAAAAAGGAGAGTGAAGATGTATCAATGACTGATTTAATAATTTTTCTCTTACCGGGTTTTTACTGGCAATAGATGGGGGGGGGTGGTGAACAACTACAAGGCATTGCCTCAGTTTAGCTTTTGTGAACACTGAAAACCACCTCATCATGGGTCTTATTCTTGCTATGGAAAAAGTCTCAAACTCATGATGAAATGTTAAAATTCAGATACTTCTTCCCTGTCTTTTCATCCTGTGTTTTTTTTCCTCAGATTTAATCTTAAGCTTTTGCCCCATGAACTCACCACCATATTCTTTAGTATAAACAACTGGGTGTTTGAGAAATGAATTTGTTACATATGTCATTTCTTCTCTGTGTAAGGAAATTGTGGGTTACAAACTCTCCAAGGTTCAAGGCTTTAATATTGTAAGCTTTCCTAAATTGTATTTCCTTTGAATATCTAGAAATATGAGCGTTGGGCCATTTCTAAGTTTCCTGTCATCTGAGAAGTGGTCTAAGGTACTAATGGCAGGATGTTACATCCTGCCTACTGCTAATTGCACCTAGAGGCAGGGAACACATTTGGCAAATTTAGTAAATAAGTAAATAGGTTCCAAGAAGGATGAAAGAGTGCTATGCTTTTACCCACCAGGTGGTCATAATGAGAGCAATCTAAGGTTGTGTCTGTGTGGCCAAATGATGTGATCGTGACAAAGCTAATCTGACAATTTCCACTGATTTAATGATTCACTGCTTACCTCCTGGGGCAGTGCTGTGTATAGAAGGAGCTGATATGAGCCAGGATGTTCTACCACACAGTACCCATCAGACTTGCTAGGCTCATATCAGCTTCACACCTTTCTAATGTAACATTGTTAATATAACCTGCCCTTTACAAGTTATTTTAATACATATCTCATTTCATCATTATGAGATGAGTAAGACAGGAATTATTGTGCCTGATTTCAGATGAAGAAATTAAGGTTCAGAAGAGGGAATGGGTTTTGCCTGAAACCAAAGAGTAGCAAACTCCTACCTACCTTGTCCTTTAATCCTAAATTCATAGCTTCTTCCTGGACACAAATCAGATTGCTTGTCACAGAATCATTAAACAATCTTTATTAAGTGCCTATTTGTACCAGATGCAAAAATGTACACAAACCTGTTTTCTCTAATTTTTGTTGTCTTTATTCAGAGAAGATACATTGGGGAACAGAGTTAAAACAAATATGACACTCAATGACTTAAACTGTAGATACTGAAGAGTGGAAAGAATAATGAGTGAGGTTGTATCTATGATCTGAGACGACTAGTTTGCCTGGGACTGAGACAGTTCATAGGATGGAGGATTTTCGGGGCTAAAACCAGGAAAGATCTAGTAAATAGGGACAAGTTGTTTTGCTTACCCTACACAACCAACTTCCCCAGGGGCAAAATAGGGAAATAGAAAGATGTCTTAAAAGTCATTCTGGAATTGAAGCTAAAAATTTAGGCTAAAATTCTAACACTGCCATCTACTAACTGTGTAACATGAGGAATATAATTTTCCCTCTTCCAGGTCATAACTTTCTCATCTGAAAAATGCAGATGTCAATAATACCCGTTTTCCAGAGTAGTGAGCACTAAATAAAATAATCCATTTAGGGAACATGTGAAACTAAGGACTATATAAATGTAAACTTTTATTTTATTTGGTGGTGGCTCCAAAGGGGGGAAAACAGTGAGAGCATGCTTTGTGCTTATTCTCATGGACCTGATCTATATATGAAAATAAACTAAGTTTCAACAAGCCTTGAGTATTTTGAAAATTCAAGCCAGTTGACAAAATTGTTATATTCAGAATATTGGAGTAAGCCTGCTTGTCCTTTTCTTTCATGTATCTCTGGAATAGAACATTACCTATTACAGATGTTATTTATCTTTCTCTTCTGCCAAACTAAATATGAGAAAACATTTCCCACTGCCTTTTGTTGACCAGTTTTCTCAAAACTTGTGGCCGGACTCCACACAATGTCAAAATGGAAGGTGAAATATTCACCCACATTGGTATTTACTTTTCCTTTATGGTCCCTGTCTTTACTCCAAATCTTCAAAAAGTGATTTGAGGGAATAATCCATTATTTAAACTGTATTGGAACAGAGTAGCTAAGATAAAGGAGGATTTAATTAATTTATTTATTCATATGTGCACATACTGTTTGGGCCATTTCTGTCCCCTCCCTTGCGCCCTCCTTCCTCCCTTTCCAGGCAGAACCTGTTCTGCCCTTATCTCTAATTTTGTTGAAGATAAGACAAGCAATAATAAGAAAGACATAGCATTTTTGCTAGTTGAGATAAGGATAGCTATACAGAGAGATTCCTAGCATTGTTTCCATGCACAAGTGTATTACAACCCGAATTGATTCATCTCCACCAGACCTCTTCACTACTTCCCAGTCAACTTCCCATAGTGATCTCTGTCGTTTTAAGGTTACTGTATTAGCTCCTCTACAGTGGGGCATCAAACACTTTCGAGTTTTGGGTTTCCTACCCATCCCCATTCCTCCTGTATGTGCTCTCCCCTTAGGGTGTGACCCAAGTCCAACAACACCACTGCCCTTGCCCTAGATCTAAAGTCCACATAAGCTGGAGAACATATCATTTTTGGTCTTCTGAGCCTGGCTAACCTCACTCAAGATGATGTTCTCCAATTCCATCCATTTACTTGTGAATGATAAGATTTCATTCTTCTTCATGGCTGAGTAAAATTCCATTGTGTATAAATACCACATTTTCTTAATCCATTCATCGGTTGTGGGGATCTTGGCTGTTTCCATAACTTGGCTATTGTGAATATCACTGCAATAAACATGGGTGTGCAGGTGCCTCTGGAGTAACCTGTGTCACACTCCTTTGGGTATATTCCCAAGATATATGGCAGACCTATGTTTAAATTTTTAAGAAGCCTCCATATTTTTTTCCACAGTGGTTGTACTAGCTTGCATTCCCACCAGCAGTGTATGAGGGTCTCTTTTTCCCCACATCTTCACCAACATTTGTTGTTGGTGGTGTTTTTGATGATAGCTATTCTAACAGGAGTGAGGTGGAATCTTAGTGTGGTTTTCATTTGCATTTCCTTTATGGCCAGAGATGGTGAGCATTTTTTTGTATATTTTTTTTTGGCCATTTGGATTTCTTCCTTTGAAAAAGTTCTGTTTGGTTCAGTTGCCCATTTCTTAATTGGTTCACTGATTTGGGGAGAGTTTAGTTTCTTAAGTTCCCTGTATATTCTGGTTATCATTCCTTTGTGTGATGTATAGCTGGCAAATATTTTCTCCCATTTTGTGGGTGGTCTCTTCAGTTTTGAGACCATTTCTTTTGCTGTGCAGAAGCTTTTTAGTTTTATGAAGTCCCATTTGTCCATCCTTCTCTTAGTTGCTGAGCTGCTGGGCTTCTATATCTATTGCTTCCAGAGTATTCCCTGCTCTTTCCTGTACCAACTTCAGAGTTTTGGGTCTGATATTAAGGTCCTTGATTCATTTTGAGTTGATACTAGTACAGGGTGATAGACATGGATCTAGTTTCAGTTTTCTGCAGGCAGATAATCACTTTTCCCCACAACAGCTTTTGAATAGGCTGTCTATTTTAAGGAGGATTTAATTTCTATAAAGTATTTCTCATTTGTTCATTTAGTCATTCAATTCATGTTTATTGAGAGTCACCAGGTCTCCATTAGTATACTTCACACAGACAATACAAGCAATGAGGATGGCAGACCAGGTTCCTATCCTCATGAGCTTACATTCTAATGTGGAAGAAGCATATGTTAAACACCTCTTACACAGATGAATACATTTATCTACTTTGAATAAAGCTACAAAAGACAAGGGATTTGAGAAAGAATAATGGGAGTTTTAATTTGTATTGAAGCTTTTTGTTGTGGGACAGTGGGTTGAACTCAAGACTTTGCACTTTCAAACCAGATACTCTACCACTTGAGCCACAATTCTGTCTATTTTGCTCTGGTTATTTTGGAGATGGGGTTTTGTGAACTGTTTGTCCAAGCTCAATCCTTCTGATCTTGGGCTCCTAAGTACCTAGGATTACAGATGTGAGCCACCAGTGCCTTGTTTGCATTGAAATATTTGGTAATGAAACTTCTACATTAATGTTTCATCTGGGTTTAGAATAGAAGTGAGGTGCATGTTTAATATAGATTTTCTTCTTTTTCTCCAAATTGCAAATGAGACCCAATTTGGGACCCTTGAAATTAAATTCTTTGCTCATCATTTTCTGTTGATTATTCACCCAACAAAAATTTATTGAGTACATACTATTTCTAGGAATTGTGGCAGGTTCTAGTATAAGGTTCAGAGAACAAGGCAAATGAACTTCTTACTTATCTCCATTAAATTTATAGTATAGGAAGGGGAGAAAAACATAAACATAAATGTATGTTAGGTGGTGAGACATGCTGATAAGAAAAATGAGGTGGGATAAGAGGAAATAAGAGGGAAAAGGAATGCTGAGATGAAGATTAGACACCATTTAAAATAAATTTGGTGGGCAAGGCCTTTCTCATAAAGCAGTATTTGATTAGAAAGCAAGGGAACCAGCTTTGTGTATATCTGATAGAAGATCATTTCTAGACAGAAGGAGCAACCAATAGAAAGCATGAAAGGCTGGAGCATACTTGTGTTTTCCAAAAACAGTGAAGAGCAGGGCACTGGTGGCTCACACTTATAGTCATTGCTACTTGGGAAGCTGAGATGGAGGGACAATGGTTCAAGGCCAGCCTAGACAGCCAGTTTGTGATACTCAATCTCCAAAACAACCAGCGCAAAATGGACTAGAGGTATGGCTCAAGTTGTAGAATGCCTGCTTTGGAAACTGGAGGCCCTGAATTCAAACATCAGTACCACCACAAAACAAAAACCCAAACCCCCCACAAACAAAAAAAAAAACTAAAACAGAAAAGAGCTGGGGCTGGGGCTCCAGTTGGAAAGTGGAAGAGGGCCTTCCAGATAAGGGGACTTCCTGAGTTCAAACCCTGCTACTGCCAAAAACAAACAAACAAACAAACAGTGAAGAGGTCATTGTGGCTGGAGGAGGGTGGGCAAGGGAGAGAATGTTAAAAGATGAGGTCAGAAAGTAGAGGGATTGAGGGCATATGCAATCATGTAAACCTGGCAGTCCATTATAAGGAATTTGGTTTTTATTCATCAGCTTGAAAGAAATGAATGTGATCTTTCAAGAATATAGTCTCTAAAATTTGTCAGGACAAAGCAAATGATATGTGCACACATGGAAAGCTGGAATGGTACTAGCCCAGCACTATGAAGGCATGTTTCAGAAATTGAAAAATATAGTTGGGCTCCTTTTTTTGACATAGAGAGTTGGTGCATGAAGAAAAAAGTATAAGGACCACAAGATGAGTGGAATTTCAAATAGGGACAGTAATCTTGATGCATAAGTAAAGGAGTCTTTGGAGCCAAGGACGTAGTTCTTGAATCAATTTGTTAATCAGGTAGTGACTTAGAGATTTCTTCCTTTCTGGAGGAGTAGAGGGAATGGAGAAGACAGGACTTTTGAAGAGATTAAAGGATGTAGCAGAGACCTAGATGGTGGCACTCCTTTTAGGTGTCTCAGACAATTGCTCCTAACAGATGAATTGTCCCCCCCTCCCTCCTGCCTGTATAGACACAGCCATTCTGAAGAACTCCCACTTTCTTTTCTTTTATCTCTTCTTCTCTCTTGAATCTGCTGAAATCAAGAAGTTAAACATACAAATGTTCAGGAGTGGCTGCATCCAAGATTATGTTGTTTAACCTTTTCAAGGTAAAAGATTCCATTGAAAATTTGATAAAAGCTATAAAATCTCTATTTAGAAAAGCACTAATGAATAAATGAATATGAACTATTGTATGCATTTGCATAAATTTGTGTACCCTTTAGAGTCCATGCATGACTGCTCTTAAGGAACATAGAATTCAGGTTAAGTAACTCTGTCCTAAGAAACCAGCCAGGGTTTTTGCTTTAATAGAGGCAAATGTGGGACATGGACGACTATGAGAGGAAACAGTTGGAAACCATTATTCTGATAGCGCTAATTGAGGTTACTTTCCCACTATCCATTTTCTCTGGACTTTGAAAAGCACTCTTTTGTTTCCACTTTTTTCTCAGCACAGGGACTACCTGGTTTATGCAAAAGACTTGGAGAGTGAGATAGGGCAGACTTTCTGAGGACCCCTCTGCTTTCTCATTCTCCCATGGAAAAGGGATCTGAGCAGTGTCTGAAATAAAGTCAAAACACAGGGGATCAGTCAGTACATCAAGGAATCTAAAAATTTCTCCCATGTATAAATTCTTCCAAAAGGAAGAATGTCATCTCAGACTCTGAATGCTCATGTCAGTGTGTAGTCTCCCAGAGCATGGTCTCATATTGGGGATGCTTTCTTTCTCTGGAAACTTCTCTCTTTGTGCTTGATTTTAAAGCCTTTTAGTAAATATTTGCTAGAAAAAGCTCAGGGCCAAGCTAAAGGCAATTATGAAGCACTTGTAAAGTTAGAGACTGATAAGTGGTAATTATTTGGAGATGCTTATTTTACTTACTGACCCCATTTCACAACCTGTGTGGACTGACCAATCAGTTTATTCTGACACATTACCAAAATTTACCTTTATCACTTCAACATTATGTAGAACAATATCTGTAATAACCACTTGTGGTAGTTCTCCAACACTGAGGTTAGCTAGATGTTTGAAGATTTCATGTTAATGCTGAATAGCTTGTTACTGTTTCTTTTTATTTGCCATTGAGGTAGGCTAGATAGACATAGGGGAAAAGAGGCAAACTGAATGGTTGCTAGAAGATGATCCAACCACAGACCCATGTTACAGCAGGATATCATGTGACCACTCAAACAGTAAAAGATAAAACCACAAGAGACCATCTAAAACTAGCTGGGAGAGGGAGGGGGCGGAGTGGGTGGTAAGGGAGGGGGTGGGGGCAGGAGGGAGAAATGACCCAAGCCTTGTATGCACACATGAATAATAAAAGAAAAAAAAACAAAAAAAATAAAATAAAAATAAAACCAGCTGGGACGAACATGGCTGACCAAGATGACTGCTAACTATTCTTTGCTTCATTATAATGACATCTCCATATCATTAGCCTCATAAAATTTCCTGCTCTCATGATGCATCTGATGCCATGACACATCTGAAAATGCCATATATGGACAGAAAAAGGGAGTAACCTTATTCCAGGAATATCTCAAATAATTCCTTGAATTCCCTGCCCCCCTCACATTAACTGATGAATAGTCTTCCCCTCTGTTAAAATTTGGAGGGGATGAATTAAAGTATGATATATTGTAAGAACATTTGTAAATGCCACTATGTACCTCACACAGCACAATAAAGAAAAGAAAAAAAATACCTATAAGGTGCTACCCAGAATACTAGACAACGTGCCTCTCTCTGTCTGTCTGTCTTTCTCCCTCTCTCTCTTTCTCAGCCTACTCTCTCCCTTTCTCAGCCTATTCCCACCCCTTGAGGATGTACTTTCCCCCTGTAATAAAACTTCTTCCCAGTTCCTTACTGTGTCTAGTCTCTGAACTCTTTCTCTGATGGTGACAAAAGTCTGGAAACATTGGGTCGAGTCTCAGTCTCTTCTTTCTATCTTTGAGACCTCTCCAGGCTTTACCCACCAGTAATAACACCAAGAAATGGAAGGTTTGTTGGTGCTGAGTGTGCTATATGCTTTCTTGGCAGCAAATGATTTAAATTCATTTCTACTGTCTAATCGTTTCTCCACCTCCGCATGTATTCATGTGACTTCAATCCATTCAAAGCAATGACAATCAAACTATTTTGCAACAATTCTGTTCCAAGTCCTGACCCCATAGCTCCTCTAATTACAAAATCTAGATGTTGACAGCTTTGCATATTTACAAATGGTATCTACAGGGATGCAAAGGAGAAGGAAGCAGCTGCTATAGGTTAACACAGTTGTTAATGTGTTTATAGAGTGGTGACTAAATCCATAAAACTTGCCCTATTTGAAAGGGTAGTGGTTCTTCCTGTCAGGGCTTCCAAGGACTTGTCAGAAGCACAGGATAAGGTTAGAGTATCTTGCACAGGGCACTTTCATCTTTAGTTTAAAGGAAAAGCTGTCTTCAGACTAGGCCTAAGAGGAGCAAACCAAACCAAAATAAGCCACCTTTCCACTAATAGCTTTGCGGTATATAGCATGACATTCAGGACTTTACATGGGCTAGGTTAGAGTTGCAGGTTTCTAATATTTGTGCAACATTCTGCACCTTTTTTTTAATTTTTATTTTTTTATTATTCATATGTGCATACAAAGCTTGGGTCATTTCTCCCCCCTGCCCCCACCCCCTCCCTTACCACCCACTACACCCCCTCCCTCTCCCCCCCACCCCCTGGATACCCGGCAGAAACTATCTTGCCCTTATCTCTAATTTTGTTGAAGAGAGAGTATAAGCAATAATAGGAAGGAAAAAGGGTTTTTGCTAGTTGAGATAAGGATAGCTATACAGGGAGTTGACTCACATTAATTTCCTATGCATGTGTGTTACCTTCTAGGTTAATTCTTTTTGATCTCACCCTTTCTCTAGTTCCTGGTCCCTTTCTTCTATTGGCCTCAGTTGCTTTTAAGGTATCTGCTTTAGTTTCTCTACGTTGAGGGCAAGAAATGCTAGCTAATTTTTTAGGTGTCTTACCTCCTCATATCTCCCTTGTGTGCACTCGCTTTTATCTTGTGATCAAAGTTCAATCCCCTTGTCGTGTTTGCCCTTGATCTAATGTCCTTGAAATGTGCTGACAAAATCACTTCATTCTTATCTCCAAGTTTCAGTGTTTGATGGTTAACATAGATTTGGAATGACCTTTGGAAGGCATTTTAATGGAAATCTATGAAGTTTGTATAATTGGGAACTTGAAGAAGAGTAATTATTTCTCACTAGACCATAGCCTCTATAAGAATGGAACCTGTTTCTATATGTTCACTGGCCTAGATTTCTACTATGTAATTGTTGAATGAATGAATAGCTTACTGCCCTGATAGCAACTTGCCTCCTTTCAGACATTTAGGAACAAAGCTATTGATTGCTCTCTGTATTAACACAGCTAGGTAAGCAGTCCTGTCAAAGAAGTTTGGAAATTGCTTTCTTATGTCCTATAAACTTTTAAAATATCTTTTCCCAACAGTCACACATTACTCTTATATCCACTCTAGAGTTATACTCAATAAAAATAAGACTTTGGATCTTCACTGTATTTTTTTCTTCAATAAAATCCATAGTCATTTAAAACCATTTGTGACATATTCTTCTGTTATATCAGCCTTACTAGCTTTGACGAAAATATCTTAGGAAGTTGAATGAACTCACTCATATCCCTATAAGTCCTTAAAGATCCTAAGCAAAAAACCTGCTGAACATTGCCTAGTCACCTTAAATCATTGCAGAGTATGTAATTTAGAGAAAGTCTAACACTTAATTTTACCTGCTTCCAGAATACTTAATTTATAGCCATATGCAATGATCACTCATGTAACTGAAGTCCAAACCATGGAAAAGGTCAAATAAACAGATTTCTTTGGCATTTTCTGCCCTGTACATTGATGAGAAAGAGTAAGCAACCTGGCATCAGGAATTAACTTTTTAAAGCACCCTACAAGAACAAAAAAAACTTACTCAAATTCAGCTCATTTCTAAAACTTGTTACATCTTTGCTACTAAATAATGAGAGATCAATTCACAATGAGGACATTAAAACTATAAGCAAAATTCAATCATGAAAGAAAAATGTCATTCTCAGTAGACAAGATTTTCTGTTTTCCATGTAATTATTATATCCTGATTTGAAAAAATGGCAACTTATGTAGAGACAGCTGATAACTTGCAATTGCCCAGACTACTCAGTTAAGAAATATACCATTTCCTAATTAAAGTGAATAAATGCAAGTTGACTTTTGGGATATTTATGTCATGGTGTTTATATTTTGATTTGCTTGCCATTCAAGATTTTTTCTTCCCCTCTGAGATAATTTGCCTCAAAATATTTTTTCTAACCTTTAATTAGATTAATTAATTAGATTAGATTAATTAAACATTAACATCCACGTTAACTTCATGTATGTAAATAGTAAGAATGATATGAGACAAAGCAGCTCCAACTCTTTAATGTGAACCAAACTGAACCAATTTAACTTATAGAAAAGCTATCTTCCCTAGAATCTACTTAAAGGAGGCAGTTAACAAAATGTAGACAGTGGGAGAGGAAACACAAACACCGTATTATAATGATCTTTGTTCAAAAAAGGACAAGACACTGAGCAGAGCACACTGATCAATTCCTTTCCCTTCATAATCTCCTAATCTCTAACATCTCCTATTTGGAGATGGTGGTATCACATAGTTTCCATGAACCCTTGTGTTTGCCTCAAAATATTTTGATTATGGATCTAAGATCCCAAAAATGGGCCTCTTGTAAGTTAATATAATTACATAAAGTAAGCAAAATTTCTTATTCAATATCCATTTTCATAAAAGTAAAACTTTACTCAGCCATGGTAGCATGTGTCTATAATCCCAGTAGTTGGGAAGCAGAGGCAGGAGGATTGCAAATTTGAAGCCAGCTTGGGCTACATAGAGAGAATCCCTTTCAAAAAAAAAATCAAAACCTAAAAGAGGTTATCATTTTTGTGTTTGGTTGTTTAAATCTACAATAACTCAGATAATCCTGGTACATAAACGTTTAAGTTTAAAATATTCAGAGGTAACTAGTTACCATCACTTCAAGACTTTCTTTTTGTCTTTGGGTTTGAACAGTGTGATTATTATTTGTCTAGGTGTAGATCTCTTTGAATTTATCCTATCTGAAGTTCATTGAACTTCTTGGATATACAGATTAACATTTTCCATCAAATTAGGGAAATTTTTAGTCATATTCAAATATGATTTTTCTCCTCTTCTGGGATTCCCATTATGTATAAACTTTTATGCTTGATGGTGTCCTCAGGTCTGTTAGGCTCTGTTTATTTTTTCTTCTTTTTTTTCCCTTTGTATTCTTCAGATTAGAAATTCTTTCTTCTGCCTTCTCAAATTCAACACTGAGTCTTTCTAGTGAATTTCTCATTTCAGTTAATGCTTTTCTGACTCCATGATTTTTATTTGGTTACTTTCATAATTTCTCTCTATTGGTAAGGAGTCATTCTCTTATATTTCTTTAGTTCTTTGAACATATTTAAAACAGTTTTGGCTTTGTCTATTAAATCCAACATCTGTTCTTCCTTGGGGACAATTTTTGCTTAATATTTCTTTTCATATGTGTAAGTAATAAATTCTTATTTATGCACGTATTGTAAAATTTGTGAAAACTGGACATTTAAAATAATATAATACAGTAATACTGAAAGAGAGATCCCATAGGATTTGTTGTTGTTGCCATACATTTTTATTATTTTTGATATTTATTTGGTGAGTTGCCTGAACCAATTCTATAAAGTCTGCATTATTTGTCAAATGTGGTCACTGAACTCTCCACTCAGGTATGTGAGTGGTAAGCTAATTATAAGAGATTTCCTTAAACGACTTAAATCAAAACAGTCTCTTGGACTTTGCAGAGGGGCTCTCTGTTATTGTTGGGACATACCTTCAGTCACCTAGCAGTTTACAGCTCTTCCTTAGCTTTTATATTTTGATTGCAAATGTAAAACCTCAAGGTCAGCTAAGGTGAGCAAGTAGGATCTTCTTAGGTGTTTCCTGGTCAAGTGCACAGTCCTGCTCATTTGCATGGGTATGGTATGAAAGTCCACCCTCCTATTCATGCTTTGAAACTTAATCATCAATATAGTATTATTAAGGGTGGGGTCTTTTTCAAATGATTGTCATGAAGTTAGTTCATTGGCATAACTTCTAGCTTCTTCCTGCCCATTCACTCACTCCTTCCCAGGGTCCAGAAGCAATTGATTTTGATTGGTGAGTTTGGAAGAGGCTGGAAGACCAGCTCCTCTATTTTTCCTTCTTCATGGGAGACCAGGGTGCGGTTGAGCTCATATCTTCCTGTGCTGCATGTTTTAAGTTTCACTCTCCAACATGGTTTATGATGTGTGTGTGAAGGAGTGGTGGATTATGAGTTTGATTTAGAATTAGAATGCATACCTGCCTGCAGATATAAATGCATCTTCCAAATCAGCTCCATTAATTAATAATAATCTTTCTTACTATAATCTTTCTTATTCTGAAAATGAAAAAAAAAATCCTTCTCACTCTATTGATAACGCAAGTGAGGAAGAGGAATGCTATTTATTGGAAGCCCCTAAGCATCCAATACCCATCATTCTTCTTTTATGCAAATGTACTAGAGAAACTCTCCCATGTGTGTACAAAGAGAAATTTATAAGACTATTCATGGTAGATTTGTTTTAAGAGTGAATATCAAAACCACTAAAGTTCTCTCAGTAGAAGAATGGATAAATCTAGTGAACTTGACCTACATATATCAATATTTCACAAAGCACATTGAAATCATTTGCATGAAATATTTTTAAACATATAAAACGTTATACACTATGCAAACACCTTGGAAGAGGAAAAGCATGAAGAAAGCATTTGGAATGATTAGAGCAATCTAAGAGCATGATCATATCTTGTGGGACAAGGTAGAAGAGAAGGTGAGATTGGCAAAAAAAATACAGAGAGAATTTCAACTGCATATGTAAGGCTTTGTTTCTTAAAAAAGCTCTAGAGCAACACTTGCAGAGTATTAAAATTTGTTACATCTGAGGAGAGTGGGTACATGATTATTATATTGTTTTCTTCACTTTACTGTGTTTAATTTCATAACAGAAACAATATCCCAGAATATTAACTTTAATATATAGATCTCAATTTCTCTCTGAAAATATTTTAAAATGCCTTTTTGGATGTTGAATAAATTTGATTAATTTCTCCCTGAATATTTTAAAGTGAATTTGTAAGTATATTCCTTACATTCCCTGAGCCTGAATTCCCTCTTGTATAAATCAAGGGGGATTGAGTTAAATGATCCCTAAGTATAGTTCTAGCTCAGATGTTCTGTAATATTGAAATGTTTTCTATAGAAGTTGAAAGAAACAGAACATTTATATATCAGCAACCTGAAGTCTGTGGTCTTTGGTAAAATTTGTATCTCACTCTAGGCTTCCTAGCTGTCTACTCTTAATTCATCTCTCCTCTCCACTCTCAGTTTGACCAATATCTTAGCTGCTCTAGTGTAGGTGGATGATGATAGAAAGGTGCCTTGCCATTTGCCTACACCACAATTACCTCACACATATGCAGTGGTGAGTGCTGGATTTATCAAACAATCAGTACATAGCTGATAACCATTTTCTATTTATGCATGGGATTTGAAGGTTGTGGTGTGCTGCTCAAACTCAGCACAGAAAGCCTCAACACTCATACCCTCCTGTGCTGCCAGTGGAACAGCTGCTATCCCTATTCTTTTTGTCTGGTCTCTGTTCTTCAGCTACTCCTTCTTGCTTAATTTGAAACTTTGATTCTGGTCCTTCTTTGAAATACAGGCTCTGTTCCTGTCCATATACTTCAGTCCAGTTTGGCAGTGTACAAGGGACCTTTGCCAGGCGCCCTGCTGCTGTCTTGCTTCTAGCCTGTTCAATCTGGATCTGTGGTACCCTCTTTGACTGTCATTGGATCCTGCCCTACTGCTCTTGTGACCTCCTTTGCCTTTATTATACTGGGTTGGCCCATCTGCCCTGACTCACTGCATTCTAGGTGGCTGCCTTGAAAGGCAATTTAAATATTCCTTGGCTCCAGCTCCTAATTCTGAAAGGAACCTGCCTGTCTTTAACAAAAACAAGAAGTCATATAATCTCAAAATAACCCAGAAACTTTTTGTAATATCTTTCAAAAACAAGCCATTTTATATTTAATAGGCAATAATATGATCTTTAAAAGTCTTTAAAGTATAAGAATAATATTTATTATGTAAATGTAGAATATAGATTAGCAAAAAAGAGAAGATAATAAAAAATGTGCCTACAACTGCAATCCTACAGCTGCTAACATGATGTATATGCTTCTCAGTCGCTCATATAAATATATATTTATATATCACATATATGGGCATTATATATGAAGGCTATTAAATATGTATATATTATATACTCATTTAATAGTCTGCTTTCTGTTGCTATAAAAATGCTCAAGGATGGGCAATATATAGAAGAAAGAGGTTTATTTGGCTCAGAAATCTGCTGGTCAGAAAATCTGAACAGCATGGTGCCAGCATTTGGCAGACACCCCCTGGCTGATTACAACATAGTGGTTAGCATGACATGGCAATAGTGTGTGCAAGAGAGCTCAAATGGCAAGAGAGGAAGCAAGAGACTGGGGAGGGACTAGGCTTACTCTTTTATAACATCCTTCTTTCTCAAGAACAAATCCACTCCTATGAGACCTGACCCATTTCCAAAAGTTACTATTTAATCCATTCATGAGAGTGGAGCCCCCAGTGACTTTGTACTAGTCCCCACCTCTTAAGGTTTCCAACAACCTTTCAAGTATCAACGCATTGGGGACCAAACTTTTAGCTCATGAACATTTTGGGGATAAACTATATCTAATCCATAGTAACAGACATACATTCATACATAAGTATATATATTATATATATATATATACAAATGTACACAGACACAGTTCAAACTTTTAATCAAATGAGATCAGATTGTATGTGATATTTTCCCATTTAATGATATTTGATGTCCACCTTTCCATGTAATTATATATTTCTCTACAACATTGTGTGGCTGCAAAGTATTCCATCATGGGCATACCAAGATGAAGTTTAACCATTCTTCCTTTCTTTGGCATACAAGTTGTTTGCAGAAATTTTTTGCTATTATAAATAATTATGTTATTACTATCCACATAACTAACTCTGCATTATTTTCTGATAATTTCCTGAGGATCAGTTCTTAGAGACAAAAACACTTGGTTCAAATACGGCATATTTTGAAGGCCTTTGAAATATATCTCCAGACTGGCTTTCAAAAAGCTTATATAAGTATAAATGTAGGAGAAAGGCTCTTTCAGGGAGATTTTGATACACTAGTTATTATCTTGCTCTAAAATTTTTTACCAATTCATCAGAAGAAAATGTTGTTTCATTATTGCTTTAATTCACCTTCTTTGATTATCTGAGGTTTTTATTTTGCCAAATGTTTATTGGCCACTTGTATTTCTTTTGTTATGTGTTGCCTTTTTTTATCCTCTTCTCATTTTTCTATTAGTGTTTATTCTTTGTCACATTGACTATAACATCTTCTAACTGTCCTGGGCAATTTTAATCATAGGAAGGAATAAAATATTTTGTTCATTTATTATTTGAGCATCATTGTAAATAAGGACTGGAGTTGAGAGGCAGGATAGACAGGTTTGAAAGCATAAAAGTAAATCTGAGAGATGTTTAGTTGACTACCCAGTGTCACTGTAAAATTCTGTGGCTAATCTGAGTTGTGACACTCATCTCCCCAAATATTTTCATGTTAAGGCCTATGTGATCTATCTATCTATCTATCTATCTATCTGTCTACCTATCTCTCTATATATGTTGGTAAACTCAAGTCTCGTGGCTACATTGTCTCTGTTGTTGCTTAACCGGAAAACATTTGGTCCTTATCCCCAAATTAAAAATCTCTTTCTGAATGTTCAATGCATCAGATCTTAACATGTTACCAGAAAGGATTCGTTACTTTGGGAAAATCACTTTCCTTTCTTGGCCATCCTCCCTTGAAAATGCAAATATCTATATGGAAGTAAGCATATTAAGCCCTTCAGCCTTCAGTGTGAATGACTTTTAGTTGTGCTTTTACTTGAGGGCTAAAGAGAAAAGCATGAAGGGAGAGAGTCCTGGAAGACAAAGAACACAAAGCTGTTCCTGCAATAGAAGTAAAAGTGAAGCGACAGCAGCCAAAGTTCATATAACAGAGACAAAAACACATTTAATTTGTTGAGCACCTACTATGTGCTAAGCATGTATACTTTATCTTTTAAAAATCGGTGCTTGCTAGGGCTACTCTTCCAGGTTTCTGTTCATCTTTTTTCCTTTTGATTTTGAAGAAAAATCCACTGTAATGTCCCTTCTCATTCTGATCAATACTTTTTTCCCCACATGCAAGCAATGGCATGACATACTAATGCTCTAATAACCAGCAACTTCTATAATTTGCTTCAACAGTATATATTCTCAGAAATGACTTGTATTTCTTCCAGTTAGACATGATTACACTTGCTATTTATAATAGAGGGTTTAGGAGAAAAATTTTAACAGTTGTATCAAAGGGAGTATTGGTATATGGTCCATGGGTAACCAAATAAACCTGGTTTAAAAACATTAACTACAAAAAAGATAGCAAAACTGTGGGAAACATTTGTCTCACTTGGAATCAATCTTGCCTGAAGAAAACTTTTCTGAGAAAACAAAATGCCCTCCAGATAATCAGGTTTTCTGCTTCTATCAGCTAGAAAACCCTTGATTTTTTTTCTTACTTTTACCATTCATTGGTAGATTTTTTAATATGTATTAGCGACAGTGTTTTCATGATTGGTTATAAAACCAATAAAAGCTGTCAGATGACTTTTTCCAACTGAAAAGACATTATCCTTGTACATGTACCCTTTAATAAAAACAGAAGTGATTTGCCTGACATCATTAGTGATATGGTTTAGTTTAGAACCTCTTGCCTTTGGTACTTTTATTACTCTATATTTCCTAGCAGGCCTGCCCTGCCCTGCCCTGATTAAACTGAGATAATTATTTAGATAAAAATCATATGGAAGAGAATAAGTCTCAGTGCAAAATGTGACTCCAGCACTTAGCCGCTAAGAGATCTTTGTTATGGTTAATTATCATTAACTCCACCACAGAAGTTCATGGATTTACTTCATACCTTTTGCCATCTACTGTTTCCCCAGTTTATTCAGGAACTCCTACTGCGGGTTTGTTTTCCTACATTTTGATCAATATTTTCTGCTTCACAGGATGTAGGGAGGTAGAGTCTTGTCTTGAAACGTCAGGAGAATTTATTACTATTACTGTCATACCAGGGAAAGGAAATGAATTTATTTAGAAGCATCTGAAAATAGAATTGTCTCAACGTTGACACCTGTTGCTGATGCTAAATGATGAATACTAAGCACCTGGCACACAATTTGCACTTCCCTTCATTTATCTGTTCTTCATATTCCAGTGCTTTAAGATGCATAGAGCACATTTGCATTGTGTTCTACTCTTGGTTGGGAGCCAAGCAGTAGATGTCATTATTTGTTGAGCATCTATACAACATGAGGGACTGTACAAAGCATAGCATGGAGTTATAGAAAGAACTTAAATGTGTAGAATCCAGCCAGAAATCTTGTGTTAGAATGTTGGTTTTGTTATGTTCCTTCTTTGTGACCTTGGGTATGTTATTTAACTTTCCCAAGATTCACTTTCTTTAACTTTATAAAAAGGAGTAAGAATAGCAGTCCTGTGCAGTTTCAAATATTGATATGAAGTTCCAATGCATTATTACTTGGCCTAGAGTTCTGTACACTGTGGTGATCGGGACAGATTCAAGAGGTTGTATTTGTATTCTGAGTCCAATTTTGTTCTGCATGCTGCAGACAAAATAATAGCCCTTGCTTACTTTGGTTCACAAAATATTTCTACCATAGGATTCTACTACATTTCTTTTGCTTTTTGTTGCACAACCAGAAACTTTGCTTCAAATAGTGGTGTCATTCATAGTGCATGAACTTTGGAGTCAGACCCATTCAAGTACTACCTTTGTGACCTTGGAAAAGACACAGAACCTCTCTGTGCTTCAATTTCCTCAACTGTCAAATGGACATGAATTACAGTACCCTCCTTCATAGGGTTGTGAGGAGGTTTGAATGTGTTGAAGTACTCTAAGTACCTAGCAAAGGACAGGCTCTCACTAAATGGCAGTTCCGTTGAAAATAGGGGAGTGGGATGACAATACGCTCTTACTTTTAGAATCTAATCTATTCTCTCAAGGCTGGCAGGAACTCTGGGAATGGGGCAACTAGTTGTCACTCTCCACAGTCATGGGGAGATAGTTTGGTAAAGGATTGAAAAAAAAGGCATGCATCCTTTTGAAATCTCAGCTATTTCATTGGTAAAATGGGAATAATTTTACAAGTCAAGAGGAAGGAAGTGATTTGTCCATCATGAGACAATTACTGTTACAAACAACTGAAGTTTTTGGCCCATTGCAAAGCCAACATCATTCCTGTTCTTGGCAATATTCATCCTGTTTCTTTTCCCCTTCCCATTGTCCTACCAAGAATTCATCTTTCTCTCTGTTGATCTCACTCTATTTCACTCATGTTTTCAGGTCCATGACCTGATACTGCCTCATGAGTATGGCTATATACTAAGGTCACAGATTACTCCCATCTCAGAGAATCAGAGCCCAAATAACTTATGTCCATCTTCATAAGATGTACCATTGGTTTTTAAAACAACATTTCAGAAAACAAAATAAAACAAAACACAGCAAATGCACACAGTAATTGCAAAACATCTTTATTTCCCAAACCATTAAAATGTTAAAGAAAAACATGAATCTTGGTTTTGAGAAGACAATAGCTTACATCATCCAATCTAGCACTTGTTTGTAGGTTCAGATGAACTATTCTCTGTCTCCTGTCTTATCTCCCCAATTAGGTGGTCCATTGACTGATGGAAATGACATTGTTTCTCTTTTCCTCTTTTAAATCCTTCCTCCAGATCCCACACCACTTCTCCTTCCTGCCCCACTCACATAGTAAGTTCTCAGTAAATTCTTGGGCAATTAGAATAATTGAATTCAATCAGCCTGAATCATCTCTTGATGGGTTAAGACCAGTATGAAATCATATTCCTTGCAAACAGAGCTCACAATTTAAATAATATCTCTGTCTCTATATCTCTATCTATATAATTTTAATATTATTGATTCTAATTTATTTGCTGTACTTTTCATTACGTTGGCTTTGTATTCACATCAATCTTCTTGCATAGACAGGTAGCAACAAGAAATGGCCTTGCAGCGAACCAGGTGAATGAGCTATAACTTTCCTTTCTCTATCCTTAGATGCTCTTCTAGTCCCAGGATGATCAGGTCCTGCAGGTGTATTGTTAGGGGACTCATAAGTTTTTTTTTCCCATCATGGTGTACCTGTTTTGTAGCATTTTGTATTTCATTTAAATGCCATCAGTGGAAGGTATTCACAGGAAATGGAACATATGCTTATAAAAATCAATTCATATAGAAAAATAACAGCACTCTTAAGGAGGAAGGAGATTAAAGAGATTTCCAGCTTGAGGAATAATTGACTTGTTGAAACCTCTTCCATCCAATCAATCAGACCTTTCTTTAGAATGCTAATGAGTAATTGACATGGTGTTCTTGACAAAGGCACAGATTAGTTATTGGCTAAGGATCTATATTATGCAGCTACATCTTTCAGAGGTTCTGTTCAATGACAACACTCCAAGTGCTAACATAGCTTGTAAGTCCACTAATAGAGAATATACAGATACGATGCAGTGAATTCTTCAGGGATTCTTCTTTCATTCTTTTAGTTACTTTTCACGTATCCAATTAAGACCACATTCTTGAGTAACATGAAGGATCAGAAAGAAGTAGCATAATAGGTATGCAGGAGGCAGAAACATTTTCTGCATGTCAGCAACTATCATGGTGACAAGAACCAACCAGGCGCCTGTGGCTCATGCCTATAATCCTAGCTACTCAGGAGGCAGAGATCAGGAGGATTGCAGTTAGAAGCCAGCCTGAGCAAATAGTTCATGAGGCCCTACCTTGAAAAAAACTCATCACCAAAAAGGATCGGTGGAGTAGCTCAAGGTGTAGGCCCTGAGTTCAAACTTCAGTACTGCCAAAAAAAAAAAAAAAAAAAAAGAAAGACCCAGTGAGAATAAATGGATGAAAAGCAAGGAAAAGGAAAAAATTAATTTTCAGGACCTTCTGGAGAAAATTCCCTACTAAAGAGTTCCAAGTGTCAGTGAAGGTGGGTAAGGATGACTGCAGGTTAGAGGAGGTACATAGGGTTAAGGTGAATGTTTGGAAAGAAGAACTGTCTGGAAAAACTGAGAAGGAATACTTAGAGGGATTTTCTTCTGCTTAGGCTTTCTGCACTCTGTGCTTGAAAGTACTTTATTTCCTAGAGAAGTAATGAGTAGTAAAGGGGGAAGACACTGGAATCAAGCTGTTTGGTTTTTACTACTTCCTGGGTAGATTACCTGAGTGAGTCTATGACTCATTGAGGGGACAGTAGGGTATCCCTATGTATTCCAGGCTGGCCTTGAACTCACAATCTTCCTGGCTCAGCCTCTTGAGTGCTGGGATTACAGGTGTGAATCACTATGCCTAGAACAATTACAGGTATAATCTCAGCACACCCAGTTTCATGATCTGCAAGGTGGGATAATGTACCTTCCTTCTAAGGCTGTGAGGAAGTTCAATGTGCTCATGCATGTGAAATGTGAAGAACAGGGCCTGACTTACAATAACTAATACTTAAGTAATTTAAATAAAGTTTATTTGGCTAAGATGACTAAGTCTATTCCTCTTACACAGCAGCTACCCATCTTTTGCTTTTGGCATGGCAGGTTTTCCCCACTCTGCTCTCTTACTTGATTTTGTCTATTTAAAGGTAAGTGGACTGAAAGCTTTTATCTTTGTGTACCTGACAGGAAGTAATGAGATGAGACAAAAACTTCCTCAGAACAAGAAATGGACCATGAATTTGGAGGTGGAAAAAGTCAGATTAGCCTGAGCCAAATTCTGTGTTCATTTAAGATTCTCCCGAAGGGAGAGGGCGGAGGGAAGGGGGGAGTAATGACCCAATCATTGTATGTACATATGAATAAAGGAAATTAAAAAAATAAGATTCTCCCATTGTTATGGTCAGTGACAAAAAGGTTAAACTTCTATCCATGTGTCAGATTTATATCCCACAAGATGGATCTTCTAGTGGTATATCTGGGGACTTTGTTAGGTTTATTAATTCTTTTATATCAGGAAGGAAAGGAAAAATTGAAGAGCAAAAGCAAGATGGGAATAAACAATGGTATAACAAATTGTGCTGGCAGAATTTGGGTAAATTCCTCTGTGGGTATAAGCATCTATATTCTACTTGTTTTATCTGTTCATTTTTCCGAACCTCTAAGGACACAAAAAGCTAAACAATTTTACAGTGAATTCAAGGGCTCCTATAATTTTATATTATATTTTTTCAGAGACAATCTCATATTTATATGACTGAAACTTGCCTTTCAGAAGGCTTGTTTTTAAATAAATGCTTATTGATTTCCTGGTATGTGCCTGCTACTATGTCTTTTGGTGTTTATGACAACCTTTGAGGTGTTTCATTTTAACCTGCTTTATAGTTGTGTGTGCTGTGGTTTGAATATGTCTTCCCAAATTTCATGTATTGGAAACTTAATCCAAAAACTCACACATTGATTGGAGGTGAGTCCTTTGCAGTTAATTAGAGTTAAATAAGGAGCAGCCCACATAATGGAGCTGATAACTTTACAAAAAGGGGTAGAGAGACCTGAGCTGACAGACTCCCTTGTTCTTACCATATCATACCTCTTGCCATGTTATGACCCACAAGAAGGACTTAGCTAGATGTTTGTGACATTTGCTCTTGGGCATCTCAGCCTCCAGAACTTGAGCTAAATAATTTTCCATTTGTTATAAATTACTAGTTTTATGGTATTCACTAACAGGAAATGGACTAAGTCACTGGGAAACTGAGTGTAAGTGAGACTTTGAAGTGCCTAAGTTTATACAGCAGTATTATTTATACCCAATCTGTATCATATTTGTTGTGGTTGATTTTGCATCTTTGAAATCCCTCATTCCCCTATAGAGACATCAAGTACTTGCATCAGGTACTCTACTTTCCAAAATGTGAGTAGCCTCATTGCTGTTTTTTATTATAGGACACATTTATTATAGAACAAATGCATACCTAATGTTAACATAAATGAGAAGACACTGAAAGATGGAAAAAAAACACTCAATCAGAGCTGATATAATAGAGATAGCATTACAGAAAGGTTCACTTATTTGCTAATAGGCCCATTTCAGTTTATACATCTCATTTACATGATGAACAAAGGATTTGTCAAGTGAGCTGGAAGTGTTCTAAAAAGCCAGCCACCAGTTCACCTTGAGGGCCATCAATTTCCCTCATTCTGGGTGGAATATGTTTCTCTTCCACATTTCTTCTTATACCTGGCTCTTTCAGACTCTGAAAAGCCTCTGACATCACATAAAACCAGGAGAAAAGAAGGAGTTGTACATTGGATATAAGGCACAAAGTTTTTGATGGCCAGAATATCGGTTTTAGCCATCATCACCATCAGTGTCTCTAATCCCCTGCACTGAAACTATGACATGAGTAGAGGATATTTCCATGGACCTCTAGTCTGAAAAGATAAGACATGTACTGGAACAAGTACTAGAACCTTGAGCCTAAGGGAGCACTATATGATCAAAATGTTAGCAAATTTGTTACTCATGTTCAGTACACTAGAGTGCTGGAGAAGACTGATTTGGAAGTGATACTAATTAACACCATCCCCCCAGACACAGCTCTTCTAGTTTTATCTCTTTTGACTCCTGCTGGTTCCATCTTCCACATGGCTTCTTTTAGATGTACTATCAGACGAGAATTTACATGTGTGCTATAATTAAGATTGCTGGTGACAATGTTTTCATTCCAAAGAAGAGGAGTAGATGGTTAATAGATGCTGCTAGAACATTAAAGTGAACCTGTGAAATTCCTTTTGCCCCTACAGAGACATCTAACAGTTGCATTAGGCACTCTAGGAAAATACTTGGTCTTAAAATATTTTTAAGGTTGACTGTTTCACAAATGTTTCACTTTTAGCAATAAGTGGTGCTGAGGCATTGCAGAGAGTATGGTGCTCTCTGTACAAGTATCAACTCAAAGTGGACTAAGGATCTTAATATACGACCTGAAACTCTGAAGCAAGTGCTGGAAAGTTCAGGGAATGCACTGGAATTAATATGCATAGGCAATGACTTCCTCAACGGAACACCAGCAGCTCAGCAACTAAGAGGAAGTATAGACAAATGGGACCTCATAAAACTAAAAATCTTCTGCTCAACAAAAGAAATGATCTCTAAACTAAAGAGACCACCCACAGAGTGGGAGAAAATATTTGCCAGCTACACATCAGACAAAGGACTGATAACCAGAATATACAGGGAGCTCAAAAAACTAAACTCTTCCAAAATTAATGAACTAATAAAGAAATGGGCAAGTGAACTAAACAGAGCTTTCTCAAAAGAAGAAATTCAAATGGAAAAAAAACACATGAAAAAATGTTCACCATCTCTAGCCATAAAGGAAATGCAAATCAAAACTACATTAAGATTCCACCTCACCCCTGTTAGAATAGCCATCATCAGAAACACCACCACTAATTGGTGTTAGCAAGGATGTGGGGAAAAAGGAATCCTTATACACTGCTGGTGGGAATGCAAACTAGTACAACCACTCTGGAAAAAAATTTGGAGGCTTCTTAAAAATCTAAACATAGATCTGCCATATATTCCAGCAATCCCATTCCTGGGGATATACCCAAAGGAATGTGACACAAGTTACTCCAGAGGTACTTGCACACCCATGTTTATTGCAGCACTATTCACAATAGCCAAGTTATGGAAACAGCCGAGATGCTCCACTACTGACGAATGGATTAAGAAAATGTCGTACTTATACACAATGGAATTTTACGCAGCCATGAAAAAGAATGAAATCTTATCATTCGCGGATGGAACTGGAGAGTATCATCCTGAGCGAGATTAGCTAGGCACAGAAGACCAAAAATCGTATGTTCTCCCTCATATGTGGACTTTAGATCAAGGGCAAACACAACAAGTGGATTGGACTTTGATCACATGATAAGGCAAGTGCACACAAGGGAGGTATGAGGATAGGTAGGTAACCCAAAAAAAACAAGATAGCATTTGATGTCCTCAATGCAAAGGAACTAATGCAGAAACTTTAAAGTAACAGAGACCAATAGGAGAAGGGGACTAGGAACTAGAGAAAAGTTTAGTTGGAGAAGAATCAATTTAGAATGTAACACATATGTACATGGAAGCAATGCTAGGAATCTCCCTGTATAGCTATCCTTATCTCAACTAGCAAAAACCCTTGGTCCTTCCTATTATTGCTTATACTCTATCTTCAACAAAATTAGAGATAAGGGCAAAACAGTTTCTGCTTGGAAGTGAGGGAGTGGGGAGAAGGGGGGAATAATGACCCAAAAATTGTATCCACATATGAAGAAAAGAAATTTTAAAAAGAAGGTGAATATGGTTGATGTACTCGCTATACAAGAATAAATATAGAATTTTTAAACCTGTTGAAACCAACGTAAGAAGGGGACAAAGGTAGAAAGAAGAAAAAGAAAGAAGATGAACCAATTCGGACTGTAATACATATATACAGTGAAGTGCCACAAGGAAACTTCCTGCAGAGCTATCTTAAACAAGCAAAAATGTCATTTATTTTCTTTTACAAAATCAGAAACAGGTCCTGCCTGGGGGAATTGGTACTAGCAGGAAGGGGATAGAGTGTGGGAGGGTGAATATAGTGCAAATACTGTATACACATATATGTAAATAGAAAAATGATACCCACTGAAACTATTCCAAGAATGAGGTGAGGGGGGAGGTAAAGGAGAATGGTAAAGGAAGTGAATTCAAGTATGATATATTTAATATATTGTAAGAACTTTTATAAATGCCATAATGTATCCCCATCCAACACAATAAAATAAAAAGGGTATGGTGTGCAAATCATTTCTGTCTGGGTCCCTATCCCAGTTCTGTCATCTACTGGCAAGTTACTTGGCCTCTGTAAACCTCAGTTTTCTCATCACTAAAGTAGGAAAAATAAAAGCAATTTTGAGGGTGGTAAAATTTCTGAAGTATAGGAGAATGAACAGCCTGTTCTTGAGAGAGCTCAAAAGAAAGTAGGTTCCTTATGCTCAAACAATGATTCAGTTAAGCTAAGAGTTGCTGTGGGAAAAGCATATTGGGAAGTTTGCTTACTTTGAAATGGTGATTGCACAGAGCACAGTGGCAAAGGCTGGAAGGATGCTCAATGGAAAGGAATTGCAGAGCCATCCTAGCAGTGAGAGGGAATTACAACTAAATGGTGGTATTTAGATCTTTGGATGCTTTCTGTATTGTATTTTTATTATAGGTGGTTGAGTAACTGACTTTTCTTTCTCACTAATATCATAGGGCACAACTCCATGTCATCCCATAGGAGAATGAATATACTAAGTATTCAATAATGACTTAATTGATAAATCTATTATCAGATGATAACCTAATATTTAAAAATTATCTTGATAATACAATCTTGTCAAAACAAAGTATGAAAATATCTAATTAGATTATATTCCCTCCTTTCTGTTTCTCATGTTATCTTATCCCTGCAAAGAATTATAAGAGCACTGATTAGGAATGATTCCCTCCCCCTTCTTCCATAACCAACCAGCTTTTCTGTGGTTTAGTGATCCATCCTTACTTAGACAGTCTAGGAGCTAGGGACAGGAGTAGAAGCCAGGCTCAGAAATCCGATATTCTTGAAAACTCTAAGAAAGCCTTCCCCATTACTGGATATGACACTGGCCATACACCAAGACCCCTGACAGAGGTTGCACATTTTGCCTAACACTTGTGTAGCTTCCACTGGGTAGAAATCATCCAAGAATTTATTTCTGTGCCTGCTAATTAAATCTAAATCATGTTTTCTATAAAGGACTGGGTGGTAAATATTTTAGGCTTTATGGGTCATGTGTTTTCTGTTTCAACTATCTAACTCTGTCTTTGTAATACAAAAGTAGCCACAGAAGATACAAAAAACAGTGGGAGTAGCTAAATGTTCCTACAAAACTTTATTCATAACTGGCAGAAGGCAAGGTTTGGTCTGTGGGGTTGTAATTTGCCAACCTCTGGGATAGAACATCCCATGTGCTGGCACACTTTGCTTTCATGACTCTAACATATCTACTTCCTAAGATAGGTTTGTTAATACAGTGAGGGGCAGGGAATTCATTCAGTGTCAACATTCCTCCTCTCATGCCTGAGCACAGTCCTGCTACTCTTTATTACGGAGTCCTACTGAGCTGGAGGTATGACTCCAGACTCTTGTTTTTAACTCTTTACTGAGTTTTCAAAACCTCTTATTTTCAACTTTGGAGTCTCTTGAAAAATAGCCATCAAAGTCCTTTTTGTCCACCTAATTTATTGCTTTCTTTGTGGTACTAGAGATCAAACCCAGGGCCTTATACATGCTAGGCAAACACTTAACCACTGAACTACACCCCTAACCCAGTCCACTTAATTTCTACTTAACACTTAATGTTGTTGTATTTCTTGTTTCTTACATACTTCCATATATGAAAGATGTCCTTTCCCCTCTAACATCCTCTTTGGCTATACCATGTAGTATAAAGAGCCTGGTGTGAGCATTTTCATTCTGATGACTGGGCCTATGCTTAGCATCTTTAGGAGAAAGAAAAAGAGGGGTATATAGGAACACTTTGCATAATGTCTGAAAATTTTCTGTGAATCTAAAATTACTTCAAAATGCATAGTTTGTTGAAAAAAACTGTCTGCTTACCTCACCTGTCCTGTTTCATTTTCATGTATCATAGAGAGCTCTTCTGTTATGATCTCATCTTTGACAGCACATCCAAAGTGTAGATCCCCTTACCCCAGTCCCAACTCCTACATTGCTTCCCTGGAATCACATAACACAAGACAAGGTCACTTCTGGAGTAGACAGAAATGCAATTTTCACTGCATTTCTCTCTTCTGACTACATACCTCTTAGGAAATTGATCTGTGACACACAGAGGAAGCAAAGAGAAAGTGAAGAGTCTCTTGAATTGTGAATTTAAAAATGAAGAGTCCTCTTGGTGAGTTTTTGGCCTAGTGGATGTAGCTATAGTAATTTGTAAAGAAAAAAGAGATTTAGAGGCTTCTTAAAAATTTAAACATAGATCTGCCATGTGATCCAGCAATCCCACTCCTGGGGATATACCCAAGGAATGTGACACAGGTTACTCCAGAGGCACCTGCACACCCATGCTTGTTGCAGCACTATTCACAATAGTCAAGTTATGGAAACAGCCAAGATGCCCCACTACTGACAAATGAATTAAGAAAATGTGGTACTTATACATAATGGAATTTTACTCAGCCATGAAAGAGAAGGAAATCTTATCATTTGCAGGTAAATGGATGGAACTGGAAAACATCATTCTGAGCGAGGTCAGCCAGGCTCAGAAGACCAAAAATCATATGTTCTCCCTCATATGCAGACTTTAGATCTAGGGCAAATGCAGCAATGTGGTTGGACTTGGGTCACATGATAAGGGGAGAGCACATATAGGAGGTATGGGGATAGGTAAGAAACCCAAAATATGAAAGTATTTGATGTCCCCACTGTAGAGGAACTAATACAGAATCCTTAAAGCAACAGAGGTCAATATGAGAAGGGGATCGGGAACTAGTGAAAAAAGATCAGTTAGAGATGAATCAACTTGGGATGTAACACATTTATACATGGAAGCAATACTAGGAATCTCTCTGTGTAGCTATCCTTATCTCAACTAGCAAAAATGCTTTGTCTTTCCTATTATTTCTTATGTTTTCTCTTCAACAAAATTAGAGATAAGGGCAGAACAGGTTCTGCTTGGAAGCAAGGTGGGGTGGAAGGGAGAAATGGCCCAAACAATGTATGCACATGTGAATAAATGAAAAAAAACTTTCTAATTAAATTGATTATAGAATGAGAAAAAAAAAGAAAAAAGAGATTGACTAGATTGAACCTTCTTTGGGGAACATATTCTCAGAATTTAATATTTTCTAAACTCCTTTTCAAGCTTGGCCTGACCAAAATAGGAGTAGAAAAGGAGAACAAGACAGAGTGACTTGATGGGATGAAAAGGCCCTCAGTTTCTGTTATCCCCTAATTAATACGGAGCAGAGTTATTTACTCCTGTGAGTTAGTCTTGGGCCTATTAAAATGCTCAAGTTACTTAAAAGGGAGAATAAATCAAGTGAAGCTAAACAAAGCCTGAGTGAAGGGTGAGGATCTAGGGTGGGTGGTAATTAGTGATGTTTGTTTAGGTATAAACATTTTATGTACTCAAATATAGTAACACAAAAAAACATTTTCAAGCCAAAAAGGAACATATAAGTTGTTTTGAAAGTAGACCCTTTTGTATGCAAAAGATGCTTTGACTTGACTGTTTTCCTCCCTCGGTAATATGTGAGTACAGTTTAGTAATCAAAATCTCATATGTCAGATAGTGCAAATAGAGGATTGAAGGCACAGGAATAGGATGATCAGGTTGGTGCTGTAGATCTTAAACATATGGAGCTTGAAGCCCCCAGGGTTAAAAGGACAGGTAGATATCATTCATTCATTTATTCCACACATTTTTGAGGGCTTAACTATGTGCCAGGCACTATTATAGCAACTGGAGTGAACAAGACAGATGAAATTCCCCATTTTCATGGGGCTTATAAAGATGATAATCAGACAAATATATATTAGGAGGCTCTAAGTGTTCTGAAATTCTATCAAAAACAAGATAAGGGAATAGATAGTGATGATGATGTGTGGGGATGTTGTCTCCAAGCTAGGTGAACATGCCTTAGAGGCTGAAATAATATATCAGCAAACCAACACTAGCGGACAATGGATGCTAATGACAAATACCCTATTGTAGGGCACTGTTTTTCATTGTTGGAATGGGAGACCTGAATCTCGATAGGTGTGGATCAGCGTACTAAAGAGACTGAAAAGCATGGGCATACTTTTGTTTCTGATTCAGTATGGTTTAGAGTAATGTATATGATCACAAAAAGTTTGGACATTTGGAAATTTTCCTTTTTATGCAACTGTGTCTTAAACTTCTGATATCTTGCATGATACACCTCCCTTCCGGTTTTCTGATAGCCTACAGCCTGGAATAAAGATGTGGGTTGGAGGAAAACCAGAAAAGGAGGAAATTTCAAAGGAAAATGGAAAATGTTAAAACTGGCATTGAAGTCTCAGCCCCAGAGTCTCAACATCTGTATGGAACACTTAAAAATTAACACAGAATCTGACATAAAATCCATACTTAATATATATTTAATGAACTCATTAATTGGACAAATGCCATAAGGAAAGGAGAAACTAGAAAAAAAAGGAAATAAGAAGTGGCTTCCTATGATAAGACTTTTTCTCCAAACACAAATACCATTATGGAGGGAATTTGACCCTTTTTCAGGGTCATTTACAAGCAAATAATTAAGTTTACTTTTCCTTAAAAACATCATATGGTAATTGAAAGAGGTCAGTTTACTTCTCTTACATTAAATAACTAGTTAATGGGTCTTACTGACTTGTAGGTCAAAGCTATATGATTTTATCCCATTCATATACTTTCAGGACCATGTTCTTCATGGCCCTAAGTACAATCTCTTTAAATTGCCTCATTCACTTTAAAGGTAAGAAGAAGACATTTTTTCTTAGTTTTTCTATTATCTGATTCAAAGACTTTAGGATATTAGGCTAAGTTTGAGGCTGTTACCTTTCTTCATTTAACAAATGGCTGCCCAAATTATAATGTTAGCCACGATACCTGAATTGCTTACTTTCTTTAAAACTCTATCATCTTAAAATTTAATTAGAAAAAAATATCCAGTTCAAACTACGAAAACCAAACACTGAACAGTACAAGTATTTTATTTCATTTTCCTATATTAAGAAAATACAAAAATTTGAATTGAGATTCCTTAAAATGGAATTCCTGGTGCCCTCACTCCCACTTTCTCCTAAGAGAAGAGAGCAAATCAATTCTTGTTCATGTTTTCCTTCCTGACCAAGGCAGAAAGCATTCATCATTCTCTGGGCAGAAGGTCATATGGTTTGCTTGCATCATGCTTTGCTTTCACATTCTGCTATTTGATAAAACCTTCCTTTGAGACTTTTTGAATGAAGAGATCATCTTTCCAAAATGAATATGTTCATTTTTTTTATTGCAATACAAGAATTCACTTGGGATTTTGGTGAGAGAAATGTCTTATAGCCTACAGTGACTGCAAACTAGTTTATGACCAGGTAAGCCAGCCTGACTATCTCTTCCTTCTCTTCAGGAGTTCAAGAGAAATTACCTTAATGTTAACTTACCTTGCTTTCTATTAAGAGTCAGCAAATAATCACCAAGGAGTCTCATGCTCTTTATGCAAGTACTTTCTTTATTGACAGCTCCTAATTTCATAGGCTGCTGCTTAAAACTAGAAGGAGGCTTACCAACCACATCATCTTAGAAAAGGGAACTGAGTCTCAGAGAGAAGACCTCATGTGCGGAGAATTGTACAGTAAAACCAGTGGCTGAAGTAGGATTATAAACTGACTTTTTGATTCCCACTCTAGTGCACTTTATACTATTCCCTCATCACTGCTTAACACTGAAAACCACTGCATGGTTATGCTCCTGTTATGTTAGTTTCTCTGTTGTATAATAGACAGCTACAGTGTCTCAACTATGGTATCAGGGAAAGGAAAGAGCTGCTGTTTTTCTTCATCTTTGCCCAGATTTCTGCTGGTTAGACTTTTCCTCCTTCATCAGATATTTTGTTAAAGATGTATATTTTTCTTACGTTGCTTTATACTAGGATTGATCTGTAGACAGAGATATAGGTAATCTCATTCAGGTTCCTTTGTCATTCAGGCTGTGCTGTTAGCATGCTTTTCATTTTCTCATACTGTTGTGTGTATAATAACAAACTGAGGTTTAATAGGCAGATAGAATAATGGTTCACTACATAATACTATTATACTAAACTGTTTGCATTCAAAACATGGCTTCCTGTACTTATTAAGTCATTTAATCTCTCTGTGCCTTCATATCCTTATCTTTAAAATGCGTATAATAATGGTACCTATCTCAGATCCAACTAAGGTTTGATCAGAGAAGTAGAACCACTATATGTGACAGAGAATAAGGAATTTTACTATAATAATGAGAAATTATGAACTTGTGGGACCTAATTAGTTTCCATAAGGCTCATTTCAGTATGTGTTGTTGAGCCTAAAGTCAGAAGGGGGATGTGGGGGAGAACAAACACAAATCGGAACCTAAGAATAAATTGGACCCCATGAGGATATCTGGAAATTGTTTCTCTTTCACCACCTCCAGCCTTGATGATGTGGGTGACCTGTAGGAGAAGCTGGCACTCTTCACTACTGAGCTACATGTGTATCGAGCACTATTCAGAGAAACTGAAGGGAGATGTCCTGTGGTAGCTGGAGGAGCTGCAGGTCCAACTCTGTTGTATGCCAATGAGATAGGCTGGCAGATTAGCAGCCATGATCATGAACTGACATGGCACAATGTCCTCATAATGAATTTCAGAGTACTAAAAATGGTCACTCCTTCACCTTCACCATTCAAATCTTATGCAAATTTTTCTTCTGACTAGTCCTAACTTGAAGCAATATAGGGGAAGTAGCTCTGGAAAGCATAGATCCAAATTATAACTAATTTGATACAAAAATCCTAAATAGTGAGTGACTGGTGCATTATAAGTACTTAGTAGTATTAGCTCTTATATTTGCTGGTATAATTCTTTGATTAGTATTTTTCTTTTCTACTATATTGCAAGCACCATGAGAGGAGAGAATGTGTATGCTTTTGCATACTATTGTATGTCTACCACCTAGCTCAGTGACTGATATATGGTGGGAACTCATGAAATATTTGTTGAGTGAATAGAAAGGCAGACTGAAAGAAGACAAAGTGGAGAAAATGTAACTCTTGCAAAACAATCTATCAGCAAGTATTTATGGAGTTATGGTGGAAAAGAGATATGTGCATAAAATCTGGCCTCTGCATGTGTTGGACAGGGCAGGGTCTGTTTCCCTAGCTCTACTCTAAATATGGTGATCCCTTCCCTGTTGACATCTCTTCTCTCTGCTTCCCAGGCCATACCTGCGCTCCTTTCACCCTCTCCTTTCCAGGCTTCAAGTGGCACCCATGACTTGTGGGCACCTGGGAGGGTTATGTACCCTATGACCAACATCCAGGAGACCCTGGAGAGTGGGCATTTGGTTGACTGGCTTGAGAGAGGGAAAATGTTTTTCAGAATGCTGTTATCTTGGCCCCTTAGTTGTCTCCTTCCAGGACAATGATGGACTGGGGGCACTGTTTGTCTTTGGCATCTTCAGGCTGGATCTAATGTTAATGCTGGCAGAATCTGGCTCCTTGTGCCCAAGCTGAGTCTGAGTGGCAGCTGCATTGTTAGATTTCCAGCTTCTTTAGCTCATCCAGTATGCTAGGGTTTCTGTGGAAGCACCCTGGGCCAAAGGTCTTGGAAGGCTCTCAGGTGACATGGAGCATTCCAGTTGGAGCTACCATGCTTGGAGCGCACCTGTCTCACACTAGCCTGCCACCAAACATGTCTGTTTCCCCAAGACCTGAAATGAAGAGATGATCCTTGAAAGCCGCCTTTGTTTCCCTGCAAATTTAGCTTCTCCCAGACTTCCCCTTCTCAATACGCTCAAGGGCCAACTGTGAACTGGGCCTCCCTTCCCAGAGTCCCTTGGATGCTCCCTCATCCAAGTACAGGCTCACAGAGCTTGCCCTAGTGACACCTTGCTTCTATGTCTTGGGTTCAAGGCCCACTGAGAAGGTGAGCTTTTGGACAAGAAGCCAGCAACCCTGTAGAAGAGACAAGTTTGGACACTTGGAGCCTCCAGTGTGTGTCAGGGTATGGAGGGCAGGAAAGGAGCTTGGGTAAGGGGCCAAAAACTCTTTGGTTTTGGCCTAGCCCTCTGTGGCCAAGGATGGGGGTCTCTCCTTGGGCTGTCATGCACAGAATATAGCTGGGTGGAGGAAGTCGTCCTACCCCATTGATGTTTGCAGAAGTTTACAGGTTGTAGTGCAACAGCCGAAAGTCATTGGCATTATTGTGTTTATGGATTTTTTTCCCCTTAATTTTCAGATTTGTTTAAACAAAGTAATTTTTTTAGGTGTGATAACCTAGAATGGGCCTGTTGGGGGTGTGTGTGTGTCTTGAACTCTTCCCATAGGGATCAGAGTGGAGCCCCTCGGGATCCTCCTTGTTCAGCCTGGAGAGGAGAGAGAGGGGCCTGCCTGTCACTTGCTACCTGCCTGGTGTCTGAGTTGGGCTGTGGAGGGAGGCTCTTTGACCACCAGGGCCAGGCCTGCATCTGATCCACCTAAGGGAGCCTGCTCATTGTCCTGGCACAGTCTCAGGCCAGTGGGAGATTTTTTGGGTCAATTGGGAGGGGCTCTGAGTCCAGGAGCAGGGTTGTGCTTTGGACCTGAGCTCCCCTGCAGGTCATGTCTTGTATGCAGTATTGCCCTAGGGAGGCAGGATGGAGACTGTAGCTACCACAGTCACCTTTACTTTGTACTCTGTGTGCATGTTTCCATTTCTGTGTTTTAATAAATCTTTTGGGAAAGGAAAATATCTGGTCTCTGGATTAACAGAGAGGTGGGGAATTGGATAATGGTGATGTCAAGAACATCAATAGCACTAAAAACTTTGAGTAAGGCAAGAATGGTGATAGCAGAACTGATCTATCTTTTGGGGTAGTCTCTAACAGAACTTTCTACCTGCACTGGATATTTTTTCATTTGTCCCACTGGATCCAGTCCTTACCCTTCTGGCATTCTGCAGTGTGCCCCAGGAGTCTGACCTTTATGGATGAGTCTACTGAGTTGTTTTGCCTTTTGACTTCTTGGTTGGGTACTGCCAATTGGAGATAGTGGTAGCCCATGAGAGGAGAAAGAGGTCAGGATATTTATTCTTCTAGGTTGATGTTGGTTGTCTGTGGTTGAATTCCTTCAATAAAGGCCACAATTTATTGGTAGAGGCTCCATCTCCTATAACCACAGCAATGGGTTTATATCCCTCTGCAATGCAGTGACTGCTTCTTACACTTGTCCCTTTAGGCCTAGGGGTGGTAAAAGCTACCCTGCTGTCAAAAAATTTAGTGTGCTTTTCCATCCTTTGTTTTCTCTTAACTCTTCCCTTATCATTTAAACAGCCCCTCCATTAAAGTTTCCTCAATTACTCACTCTGAGTGTAGCTTCTATGTCTTCTATAACCCCCACTGAAACATCATCAGTCCAATACATTACTCCTAGTAATGTACTGGCGTTTGTGAGGCATGGGACCAAGAGAATCAGGTGAGAGAAAACACTGAAGATTTGTTGTGTGTGGCATCCTGGTTGTCAGTCATTACTCTTGTAATAAGAGCTCTGGCCATAGCTGGGGACAGAACTCAACTTGAGAAGGTACTAGTTAGATTTAGGCAGACAGAGAAAATCATTCTCACTAGGAGGTTGAAGAAAAGCTTAGTCATATGAACTGAATCACCATGGGTTAAGGAAAAGACATGCCATAGGGTTGTGAGTCCAACTCTCTTAAGGTCACTGGATACCATGCATGGGGAAGAACAACTGAAGCAAGTCTACCCCTGGAGGATAAAAGGCCGCCAATACACCTCAACCATGGTTAGAAAGTGTAAGATAATGGAATGGGCCCAGGAGTTCAAGTGAATGGCTTCAGAGACTAATGATGTGAAAGAGTGAGGATGGAGCCAATTGTTGAGGGTATTAAGTGCCAAAGGAATATGGATTTGAAACCATAGGAATTAAGGAGTTGCTGATGTTTTTAAGCATTTAATGTCATTTACCTTTGATAAGTCATTGTTATATTAATGATTTAGGAATGTCCTTATTGCCAATATGGAAAGAAATTTATGATGATGGTGGTAATAATGATGTTAGTAATTGCCATGTACTAAACATCTACTAGGTGCAAGGCACATACCCTACACTTTATATCATATTTAATTTTTCTAATAATTCTTACAGAATCGGTATTACCATTATCCTCATCTTATACATGAAGTAATTGAAGATGGAAAAATGTTTTAACACATTGCTTAAGGTGTTGTTGTTGTAGTTAAGCTTAAGACTGAACGAAACCAAACTCTGTGTTAATAATCTCTATACTAGACCATCTTCATTTCCTGTTTCATTGTCTTATTGTCACCTCCAGTCTGCTTATGACCTTGAAGTTTGTATTGTCTCCTCAGCAATGTTACAAAGGATTTACCACCTTTACTCATGAGCACCAAATACTGCCTTTATTTCTAGGCAGACACTGGGCTCTCTGCCAAAATAATGGCCCTGATAGGAATCATCTTCCAATCCTCCTACATTTGGGTAGCAGGTGATGAAAAAAGGAGAGTCTGGAAACTTTGAAGCTGACTTTGGAGTTGCCCTCTACACTTTCCCTGAGGCCGTCTTAGAATGAGTCACCAACTTTCCTGACTGCATTTACTTATCCTTGGAAAGCAAATGTTTTCTAGACCTGGCATTGAACTTTTGTGGACCTCCACTTTCAATGACCTCAAAGCTTTGGGAAGATACCCTGTGCCCTTGGAATAGAAAAGAAACTCATTTTCAAGAACATAAACTCTCTTTAACATGGAATGTTCAACTATCTCCTTCCTATTTTTATATACTCATTTGTCATTTTTAAGTAAGTATATGAGTTGGAAAGACCTTTAAGGGTATAGTCTAGCCTCCTCAGCTTACAAATGGGAAAAGTGAGACCCATATATCATGAAAGATATTTTCTGGTCTCCAGGCCAAATGTTTTTTCATGATTATTTTTATCATCAATTTAAGTTTTTATATATATATAGCTAGTGTGAAAGCTCATGAAGACAGTGACCTGTCCTATATTTCTTTTGTATGTCTATGAAATTCTTAAAGATTCTTGACATGCAGTGAATTCTCTGTGAAAACTAAAAATAGAAATACCATCTGATCTAGATAATCCACTCCTGAGTATATATACCCAATGGAATCAAATATCACCATACAATAGAGATACATGCATACTCATGTTTACTTTGGCACTATTCATAGTAGCAAAGTTATGGAATCAAACTAGCTGCCCATCAACAGGAGAATGGATGAAGAAAATGTGGTATATATACTTAATGGAGTTTTATTCAACCACAAATAAGAATGAAATTATTTCCTTTGCAGGAAACAAGTGGAAATGGAGACCATTATGTTAAGTGAAATAGGCATCTCAGAGAGACAAGTATCACATGTTTTCTTCCATATGTGGAATCTAGAAAAAAAGATGACATGAAAGCAGAAGGGAATCTAGCTCCCTTTTGGAGCTGTATTACATGTCTGTAATCCCAGCTACCTGGGGCGGAAGGTGGAAGCAAGAGGATCACAAGTTTGAGGCTAAGCTAGGCAAAAGTTGGTGAGACCCTATCTCAAAAACAAAATATGAACAAAGGGCTGGAGACCTGACTCAAGTGTAGAGCCTTTGCCTAGCATACATAAGGCCCTGGGTTCAATACCCAGTACCACAAAATAAAAACAAATTAGAAGGGAGACTATTAGAGAAAAGGAAGTGATTCAATGGGAGGGGAAAGGGATGACTAGGGATGGGAATATGGATGAGCAATATGAATAAAGTGTATTACATGCATGTATGGAAATATAACAATGAAACCCATTATCCTGTATAATTAATATTCACCAATAAAATGCTTATTGTTTAAACTTTTTCTTTTCAGTTGACTATGGTTGAAACAAAATATTTCATTCTGGTTTTGCACATTGACTGGGTTTGGAACCATCTTTCCCACTTTAATTTTATTTTGCTTCAATAGAAAGACCACTTGAATCTATTCATGTAGTAAAGGCCTATCATGAGGCCCACTTCTCACTGGACATTAGCCAATCCTTAGAAAATCTCCCCAGGGTCCACAATTCCTAACAAAGCTTGATTCCATTTCTTTCACTGAGAGCTGAGAGTTGGTAAAATCTCATTAGAGATTTGTTCTCCATAGGTCATAAGCCACAGGAACTTCTGATGATTTCCCCTTTTGTGCAGGAAACTCATGAATAATTATTTAACACATTCCTAGTGAATTTTCCTATCTTTTCTCATCAAAAATCATAATTAGATATATCAGTCTGATTCTTTATTCCTGGGTGAGAAGTCTGAAAGTGGTTTAGAAGCAGGGGCAAAGGACTTGCAAATGAAATAGTTAATGTCCAATAAGAGGATCTGTTATTCTCTTTTGAGGCCAACTTCCTGTCTACTATCAACCCCTAACATGTTATAGCAACAAAGTCTGGCACTGGTCTTCCAGCCAGACTTCTGAGGTAATGAGTCACAACTTACCTTCCACCAAATGTGGAAATCTCCTTTCTAAAACTCCAACAGTGGGCTTCTATGACCACCTGGAGCAGCACTGGCAAAATGCCATCGTGCCCAGTCCCTGGATTGGGTGGAGGAAGAGAGGCTTGAAGGCATATGGTACATGATGATAAACCCATAAAAGGCAAAATTGCAAAAATATAAGTGATATGTGTCCTTCATGCTTGCCATTTGTTTTTTTAAAAATTCTTTTCAATTCTTTAATTTTTAAGTTATTTATTATTTATTTAGTTAGTTAGCTTTTTTTTCTTTCTGCCTCCTCATAACTACTGCTTCTCCAAGTGAAATGTAATTGTCATTGTAACATGATTAAGAGATTGGATTTTTAAGAGGCAATTAGATCATAAGGACTTTGTCCTGACGTTGCATTTGCAATAGTGTTCCTTACCACATGAGTGGATTCCTAATTAAAAGGATGAATTCGGTCTTAATTTACTTTCTTTGTCTCACACATGCTCACTTGCACTTCTGCTATATTATGACACAATGTAAAGGCACTGTCCATATTCTGACACCTTATTATTAGACTGCCTAGATCCAGAGCTATGAGAAATAAATTTCTTTTGCTTATAAATACCTAGCCTGTGGTATTCAGTTATACATACAGAACATAGACTAGGAAAATCAGAATTTCCACAGAGATCCTAGCAATTCCTAGGAAGAAAGAGTAGAAAAAGAAATTTATTGCCATTCCAATTGGCTCATTGGTGGTAATATGATACCAACCTTTCTCATAGTTTTTCTTCCAGATTAAATTAGTTGATTGGTTTGTATTCAGGGATAGCTAGATACATTTATCCTGTTATCTTAGTCTTTCATTATGCCCCACTACTAAGCAAGTTCAAAGACACCTCTTGCTTCCTAACAGTAAAGAAGGTATAGGCTTGAGTAGGTTGAGTATGATGAGGTTACGTTTTTTGAAGACTTAGGTATTTAAAGAAACAGACTCTAACTTGAAATGGTATTGCTGTAAACCACTGGGCTGACAAATGGGGAAACAGTAGTGTTGACTTTGCTGTATGAGATTTATGTTTTACTTGAGTATTTCACATAAGATTCTAATTTATGAGCTTGGTAGTTGCCCCATAGTAACCGCATTAACTGGTATGCATCTCTTAATTTACAGTTTTCCAAGATTGACTGCTATGTGGGTCATTCCTTTAAAAATCATTTAGATGACTTTTACTTTCCAGAAGGAGTCCTTTAAGCTCATCAAACTCTACCAGAAAATTACTCAAAAGAAAGGGCTGTTAATCACATTGCACAGCAAAGTTCTGCTCCAGATTATTGTTGCAATTAAAATATTTTTTCCTATTTTTTATTATTCATTTATTCACATGTGTGTACACTGTTTGGGTCATTTCTCCTCCCTGCCCCCCTCCCCCACCCTCTCCCTTCCTCTCGCCTCGCTTCCAGGCAGAACCTGTTCTGCCCTTATCTCCAATTTTGTTGAAGAGAAGACATAAGCAATAATAAGAAAGACAAAGCATTTATGCTAGTTGAGCTAAGGATAGCTGTACAGAGAGATTCCTAGCATTGCTTTCATGTACAAATATGTTACAATCCAAGTTGATTCATCTCTAACTGATCTTTGTACTGGTTCTTGATCCCCTTCTCGTGTTAACCTCTGTTGCTTTAAGGTTTCTGTATTAGTTCCTCTGGAGTGGGGACTTCAAATGCTTTAATTATAAAAAGACTAGTAATGGGAGCAGCCATAGTAGGTAAAAGTTGAGCATTTACTGTGTAGTAGGCATGTTAGTAATGACTTTACTTGCATCGTTTCATTTAGTACATGCCTGATGCTCTTCTAAGTGTTTTATATAACTCACTAAATCCTTTTCACCACCTAAATCTAGGAACCATTTTTGTATCAATTTTATAGACTAAAATCAATATAGGTTGCCAGTACCAAGATCCCAGAACAAAGGGATCAAAAATGCCAGGAACTGGCAGGTAGATACCAAGATCCAGTTAGTGAATTTGAAGTTGGAGAATAGGGCAGGCTCAGCTACTGGGATCAATTACTCAGGGCACTGTAACATAAGTGGGATTGATTTGAGCACCAAATTTGGTGGGGTGATCCTATCTAGAACCAATAAGAGCAAACAAGAAGTTGAGGTAGCAGCATCATTATGATTCATGAGTCTGCACTCATTCTCGCCATTTGTAGTGGCTTGAATACATCCTCCCCTTGAAATCCAAGCAGCTCCCCTTGAAAACCTGCCCAATGTAAATGTAAGCTGCTATATTTGCCAGTGGCAGGATAGAGAAAGAAGCAAGAGCAGTGAAATAGAGATACTATAGCAAGCCAGAGGAGGGAAAGGAATAAAGAAGCATCTCTTCTGTTATTATTTGAGTCCCAATTCCTCCTTATCCCACCATCTTACTATTTCTATTTTGTTATATACAATCATTTTCTTCCAGTCCCAGATTCCCCAAAGGGAATTCTCCTCCACTCATCTGTATCCAAAAGGTGTCTTTAAGAGCGTAAGTGCCTTTCATCAGTGGTTATAGTGCATTTGAAACATGTCAAGGACTAGACAAATACAAGTAATACACAGAAAGAAGGAGAGGAGGAACAAAAAAGCACCTAACTCATTGGGAATAGAGTTGAGTACCAGGTAATAAGAGGGAAATGCCTTTAAAAAATTAAATCCAGCTGAAATAAATGCCTATGGGAGAACCTCCTATGTGAGAAATGCATTTATTTTATATTTTTCATTATCTATTTCTTTTCTTAAATGAGCGTTGATTTGTAATGCATTTTGTTTGGGATAATTGTAGCTATAAGCAGTTATAAGAAACAGTACAAGTCGTGAGTGGTGCTGTATCAGTCAGGAGGTAGAGGCAGGAGGATCCTTAGTTTGAAGATGGCCTGGGATACAAAGTAAGTTGAGAACAGCCTGGGTTGCACAGAGAGACCCTGTCTCAAAAAAGGAAAGAAAGAAAGCAAAGGTATACTTTACCTAATTTCCTGCAATGATATTTTCTTGCCTAATTATAGAATGTATCACAACAAGAAATTGATATTGGCTTATTTCACCTATCATATTCAGATTTCCCCAGTTTTATGTGGATTCACTCGTGTGTGTGTGTGTTTATTTCTATGCAGTCTTATCACTTGAGCAGATTCACATAACACTGCTACAGTTGAGATGCAGCAATTCCATATCTAGAAGGATCCCATTTGCTCTTTGATAACCAAACACACCTCTCTCCTGCAGTCTGTACCATGTCCCTGGAAAATACAAATCTATTCTCCATGTAATTTTGTCATTTAAATAACTTATATAAATGGAAGCATGAAAAATGGAACCTTTTGATATTGGCTCTTTTTTTTGACTCAGCATAATCCTGGAGAGTCATCTAAGTTCTTGCTTCTCTCAATATCTCATTCATTTTGACTTCTGAGTAATATTCCATTTAATGAATGTATTCCATTAATGAATGTATGCTTTGTTTTGCCATTTACACACTCAAGGGTATCTAGATTGTCTCTGGATTATTTAGGTAGGGAGGGTATTTTGAATAAAGCTTCCATGAATATAAAGGTATTTTGGGTATGCATGAATATTTAATTACCTGAAATAAATACTGAAGAGTGTTCTTGCTGGGTCATGTAGTAATTGCATATTTAGCACTTATTAGCATATAATAGTTGTACAGGGGGATATATTGTGACATTTACATATGTGCCTATAATATATCTTAATTAGATTCACCCTCTCCATCATTCTCCTTCCTCCTCCTTTCTTAGAAGAATTTTGACAGGTTTCATTTTTTATTTTCATAAATAAATACAAAATACAGTCACCATATTTATCAAATTTGTCCTCCCTCACCCTTTCCTTTTGTCTTCCCCATTCCCATTGGTACCTACCCCCAGAAAGGACCTGTTTTACCTCCCTGTCCTTTATTGTTTAAAAGTGTACATTGATACTCTAAGGAGGTTTTGCCTTGCCACTTCCAGCACACACACACACACAGACACACAGACACACACACACACATAGACACACAGACACACACACACACACAGACACACAGACACACACACACACACACACAATGCTTTAATCAGATTAACTCCCAGCTACTTATTCTTTCTCTACTGCCCTGCTCCCCTATTATTCAACAGCTTACAGTGCATTGTGTTGTATTATCTTCATACATAGGTGCAATGTTTCAGTATTTTTCATTCTCTAACGTTCTCTTTCCCTCTTCCACTTCCCATTTTCCCCCCAGATAGACCCACTAATACACTCATGTTTGGTTTTTATAAGAAATTGCTAAATTGTTCTCCAGAGTAGCTATACCATTTCAATTTGCAGTGGCAATGTATGAGTGATCCAGTATCGATGCATTTTCCTCAGAATTTGCTATTGGTTGCTGTCACTATTTTTTTATTTTCACCATTATTATAAGTATACAGAGATACATCATTAAGATTTTAATTTATAATTCTCTGATGCATCATCATGTCTTTTGCCCATGTTCTACTTGAATCTTTCAATTTTTGTTGTTGAGTTAGGAGAGTTCTTCATACATTCTAGGTACTAGTCTTATGATGAACATATGGATTGTAAATATTTTACCTCCATTTGTCACTTGTCTTCACATTCTTTTCACAGGGTATTTCATGGAGCAAAACTTTTTAATTCTCATAGAATAGAGTTGATCAAGTTGTTCTTTCATGGGTGGTGCTTTTGTGGATTGTAAGGGTAAGAAATTTGCCTACCCCTAGAGCCTTAAGGTTTTCTCTAACTTTTAAAAATAGTACAACTTTAGTTTCACTTTTAAGTCCATGGTTCTTTCTTAGATTTTTCATATAAGATGTGAGATTTGGGTAAAGGCTCATTTTTATACCTAAGAGGATTCAAATATTCTAATACCACCTATTTTTTTTTTAATTTTTTTATTATTCATATGGGCATACAATGCTTGGATCATTTCTCCCCTTGCCCCCACCACCTCCCATACCACCCACTCCGCCCCCTCCCTCTCCCCACCACCCCCTCGATACCTGGTAGAAACTATTTTGCCCTTATCTCTAATTTTGTTGAAGAGAGAGTATCAACAATAATAGGAAGGAACAAGGGTTTTTGCTAATTGAGATAAGGATAGCTATACAGGGAGTTGACTCACATTAATTGCCTGTGCATGTGTGTTACCTACTAGGTTAACTCTTTTTGATCTAACCTTTTCTCTAGTTCCTGGTCCCGTTCTCCTATTGGCCTCAGTTGCATTTAAGGTTATCTGCTTTAGTTTCTCTGCATTGAGGGCAACAAATGCTAGCTAATTTTTTAGGTGTCTTACCTATCCTCATAGCTCCCTTGTGTGCATTCGCTTTTATCTTGTGATCAAAGTTCAATTTTGTGTTTGCCCTTGATCTAATGTCCTCATATGAGGGAGAACATACAACTTTTGGTCTTTTGGGCCAGGCTAACCTCACTCAGAATGATGTGCTCCTATTCTATCCATTTACCAGCGAATGATAACATTTCATTCTTCTTCATGGCATAAAATTCCATTGCATATAGATACCACATTTTCTTGATCCATTCGTCAGTAGTGGGGCATCTTGGCTGTTTCCATAACTTGGCTATTGTGAATAGTGCTGCAATAAACATGGGTGTGCAGATGCCTCTGGAGTAACCTGTGTCACAGTCTTTTGGGTATATCCCCAAATGCTGGATCAAATGGTAGATCAATGTTTAGCGTTTTAAGTAGCCTCCAAATTTTTTTCAAGACTGGTTATACTAGTTTACATTCCTACCAGCAGTGTAAGAGGGTTCCTTCCCCATTCCCATCCTTGCCAACACTTGTTAGTGGTGTTGCTAATGATGGCTATTCTAACAGGGGTGAGATGGAATCTTAGTGTGGTTTTAATTTGCATTTCCTTTATGGCTAGAGATGGTGAGGACTTTTTTATGTGTTTTTTGGCTATGTGAATTTCTTCTTTTGAGAAAGTTCTGTTTAGTTCACTTGCCCATTTCTTTATTGGTTCATTAGTTTTGGGAGAATTTAGTTTTTTAAGTTCCCTATTTATTCTGGTTATCAGTCGTTTGTCTGATGTGTAGCTGGCAAATATTTTCTCCCAATCTGTGGGTGTTCTGTTCAGTTTAGAGACCATTTCTTTTGTTTGGCAGAAGCTTTTTAGTTTTATGAAGTCCCATTTATCTATGCTATCTCTTAGTTGCTGAGCTGCTGGGGTTCCATTGAGAAAGTTCTTACCTATACCTACTAACTCCAGAGTATTTCCTACTCTTTCCTGTATCAACTTTAGAGTTTGTAGTCTGATATTAAGATCCTTGGTCCATTTTGTGTTAATCTTGGTATAGGGTGATATACATGGATCTAGTTTCAGTTTTTTGCAGACTGCTAACCAGTTTTCCCAGCAGTTTTTGTTGAAGAGGCTGCTTTTTCTCCATCGTATATTTTTAGCTCCTTTGTCAAAGACAAGTTGGTTATAGTTGTGTGGCTTCATATCTGGGTCCTCTATTCTGTTCCACTGGTCTTCATGTCTGTTTTTGTGCCAGTACCATGCTGTTTTCATTGTTATTGCTTTGTAATATAGTTTGAAGTCAGGTATTGTGATACCTCCAGCATTGTTCTTTTGACTGAGTATTGCCTTGGCTACTCGTGGCCTCTTGTGTTTCCATATAAACTTAACGGTAGATTTTTCAATCTCTTTAATGAATGTCATTGGAATTCTGATGGGAATTGCATTAAATATGCAGATTACTTTTGGGAGTATACACATTTTTACTATGTTGAGTCTACCAATCCATGAGCATGGGAGATCTCTCCACTTTCTATAGTCTTCCTCAATCTCTTTCTTCAGAAGTGTATAGTTTTCCTTGTAGAGGTCTTTCACATCTTTTGTTAGGTTTACACCAAGGTATTTGATTTTTTTTTAGGCTATTGTAAATGGAATTTTTTTCATATATTCTTTTTCAGTTTGTTCATTATTAGTGTATAGAAATGCTAATGATTTTTCCATGTTGATTTTATATCCTGCTACCTTGCTGTAGCTATTGATGGTGTCTAGGAGCTTCTGCGTAGAGTTTTTTGGATCTTTAAGGTATAGGATCATGTCATCTGCAAATAAGGATACTTTGACAGTTTCTTTACCTATTTGTATTTCTTTTATTCCTTCTTCTTGCCTAATTGCTCTGGCTAGGAATTCCAGTACTATGTTGAATAGGAGTGGAGATAGTGGGCATCCTTGTCTGGTTCCTGATTTTAGAGGGAATGGCTTCAGTTTTTCTCTGTTAAGTATAATGCTGGCTGTAGGTTTGTCATATAAAGCTTTTATAATGTTGAGGTACTTTCCTTCTATTCCTAGTTTTCTTAGAGCTTTTATCATGAAATGGTGTTGGATCTTACCAAAGGCCTTTTCTCCATCTACTGAGATGATCAAGTGGTTTTTGTCTTTCCTTCTGTTAATGTGGTTTATTACATTTATTGATTTTCATATGTTGAACCACCCCTGCATTCCTGCAATGAAGACTACTTGGTCGTGGTGAATAATCTTTTTGATGTGTTGTTGAATTCGGTTTGCCATTATTTTGTTGAGAATTTTTACAACAATATTCATTAAGGAGATTGGCTCTCCTTTTTGGAGGTGTCTTTGCCTGGTCTTGGGATAAGTGTAATACTGGCTTCATAAAATATGTTTGGCAGTTTTCCTTCATTTTGTGTTATAGATCTATTCAGGTGATTAGTTTCTTCTTGGTTCAGTTTTGGATGATCATATGTATCTAGAAATCTGTCCATTTCTTTAACATTTTCAAATTTATTTGAATATAGGTTCTCGAACTAGTCTCTGATGATTTCCTTGACTTCCATGGTGCTTGTTGTTATCTCTCCTTTTGCATTCCTGATTCTACTAATTTGGGTTTTTTCTCTCCTCTTTTTTTTGCCAGGGGTCTGTTGATCTTGTTTATCTTTTCAAAGAACCCACTTTTTGTTTCATTAATTCTTTGTATAGTTTTTTTGGTTTCTATGTCATTGATTTCAGCTCTTATTTTTATTATATCTCTCTTTCTGTTTGTTTTGGGATTTGCTTGTTCTTGTTTTTGTAAGAGTTTGAGATGTATCATTAGGTCATTGATTTGGGATCTTTCAGTCTTTTTAATATATGCACTCATGGCTATAAACTTTCCTCTCAGGACTGCTTTGCTGTGTCCCATAGGTTCCGGTAGGTTGTGTTTTCATTTTCATTGACTACCAGGAACTTTTTAATTTCCTCTTTTATTTCATCAATGACTCATTGTTCATTAAGTAATGAGTTATTCAGTTTCCAGCTATTTGCATGCTTTTTGTTTTACTTTTGTTGTTGAGTTCTAGTTTTATTGCATTGTGATCAGATAGTATGCACGGTATAATTTCTATTTTCTTATATTTGCTGAGTCTTGCTTTGTGCCCTAGGGTATGATCTATATTGGAGAAGGTTCCATGGGCTGCTGAGAAGAATGTATGTTGTGTAGAAGTTGGATGAAATGTTCTGTAGACATCAAGTAGGTCCATTTGATCTATTGTATATTTTAGATCTTGGATTTCTTTATTGATTTTTGTTTGGATGACCTATCTATTGATGATAATGGGGTGTTAAAGTCTCCCACAACCACTGTGTTGGAGTTTATATATGCTTTTGGATCTTTCAGGGTATGTTTGATGAAATTGGGTGTGTTGACATTGGGTGCATATAGGTTGATAACTATTATTTCCTTTTGGTCTATTTCCCCTTTTATTAGTATGGAATGCCCTTCTTTATCTCGTTTGATCAATGTAGGTTTGAAGTCTACTTTGTGAGAGATAAGTATTGCTACTCCTGACTGTTTTTGGGGGCCATTGGCTTGGTAAATCTTCTCCCAGCCTTTCATCCTAAGCCTATGCTTATTTCTGTCGGTGAGATGAGTGTCCTGTAAGCAACAAATTGTTGGATCTTCCTTTTTAATCCATTTTGTCAAATGATGCCTTTTGATGGGTGAAGTAAGTCCATTAATATTAAGCATTAATACTCTGTCATTTAGTTCTCTTAGTTGGTTGAAGGTTTGATTGTGTGTACCTAAGTTGAGGTTATTCTCTTTCTTGCTTTTTCTTTTCCTGTGGTTTGGTGCTGCCTGTCCTTTCATGGCTATCTTGGGTTTCACTTTTTGTGTGCAGAATCCCTTGAAGAATCTTTTGTAGTGGTGGCTTTGTGGTCACATATTGTTTTAGTTTCTGCTTATCATGGAAGACTTTTATTGCTCCATCTATTTTGAATGATAGTTTTGCTGGGTAGAGTATCCTGGGGTTGATGTTATTTTCATTCAGTGCCCGGAAGATCTCACCCCACGCTCTTCTTGCTTTTAACGTTTCTGTTGAGAAGTCTGCTGTGATTTTGATGGGTTTACCTTTGTATGTTATTTGATTTTACTCTCTTACGGCCTTCAATATTCTTTCCCTAGTTTCTGAACTTGTTGTTTTAATGATGATATGTTGGAGGATTCCAAGACAGCAGCTAGAGGGAAGAAGCAGAAAGCGAGCCTCCTATAGTGAAATCTTGGAGAGACACTGGAGACACATTTTGCAGGCATAATCACTGAGAAGAGGCATAACTTTGACCCCTCCACACTTCCAGCCAGTCCAGAGAATCTCCACTTCATGTTAAACGGAGAAACAAGGAGGGCACCCGGGCCACCAGTCACCTGCGCCCAGACGGCTTGGGAAGACGCGGACCAGGTAAACTTCACAGTACCGCAGTACTCCCACAGACAACCTGGGCCAGAGCAGCATAGCCCCCTGGACAGACTGACCTCCACCTGGGGAAACTGAGTAATAAGCAATAAGAGCAATAAAGACACACAGGAAAGAGGGTGGGGCGCACTGAGCACTGAAGATTGGAGGAAGGGAATCCTTCCCAGGACTGTAAATAAACTGTAAATAAACTAGCCGGGTGGGCCGGAGAGGCTGTGGTGGGAGCGGGGGCGGGGCACACACCCAGGAACCAGCAGTGGTAAAGCTGGTGAGAGTGAGGGAGGAAAACTCCACAGGAGATGAGGGAAGACCCACTTCCCACGTGAACTGTAAACAAAAATGGCGGCTGGCAGGAGCAGCAGCACTGTCCAGTAACCAGGAGCAGGAAAGCTTGTGAAAGTGGCAGTGGGAGGAAAACTTCACAGGAGAGGTGGGAAGACCCACCTCCCACATGAACTGTAAATAAACAAGCACACTTGAGAATGCGGGTGCAGTGTCACCTTTCCCAGTGCTTGGAAAGTGGAAAGCCTGTAGCAGAGGCTCCCGCACAGAACTCTGAACAAACAAAGCCTGTGGGGCCAAGTGAATGCTAAGCTCACCCCAGAGATCTACATAAACAACCCCTCCAGCAACAGCAGGCTGACAGCAGCGGGCAGGCAAGCCACAGCTGCAGATACCATTCTCAGAACTGTCTCCAGACTCTTTTTTTTCTTTTTCTCCCTACCTTTGATGAGAGAACTACCGAATTACACTTGCAAGATGAAAAACTTACTGAAACTGTATTGCATTTGAACTTGGGACAGTTGGTGGGTTTTTGTGTGTGTGTGTATGTGTAGTTTTGTTCTACTTTATGCGTCCCCTTTGCTGAGACAACTACAGAACAACATTTGAGGCACCATCTCCAGGATTGGAGAGTGAGACAGACACACAAATTATTAAGACTGAAACTAACAAAAGCTGTAAAAGACCTCTACAAGGAAAACTATGCACTTCTGAAGAAAGAGATTGAGGAAGACTATAGAAAGTGGAGACATTTCCCATGCTCATGGATTGGTAGAATCAACATAGTAAAAATGTCGATACTCCCAAAAGTAATCTACATGTTTAATGCAATTCCCATCAAAATTCCAATGGCATTCATGAAAGAGATTGAAAAATCTACCGTGAAATTTATATGGAAACACAAGAGGCCACGAATAGCCAAGGCAATACTCAATCAAAAGAACAATGCTGGAGGTATCACAATACCTGACTTCAAACTATATTACAAAGCAATAACAATGAAAACAGCATGGTACTGGCACAAAAACAGACATGAAGACCAGTGGAACAGAATAGAGGACCCAGATATGAAGCCACACAACTATAACCAACTTGTCTTTGACAAAGGCACTAAAAATACACGATGGAGAAAAGACAGCCTCTTCAACAAAAATTGCTGGGAAAACTGGTTAGCAGTCTGCAAAAAACTGAAACTAGATCCGTGTATACCACCCTATACCAAGATTAACTCAAAATGGATCAAGGATCTTAATATCAGACTACAAACTCTAAAGTTGATACAGGAAAGAGTAGGAAATAATCTGGATTTAGTAGGTATAAGTAAGAACTTTCTCAACGAAACCCCAGCAGCACTGCGACTAAGAGATAGCATAGATAAATGGGACCTCATAAAGCTAAAAAGCTTCTGTTCATCAAAAGAAATGGTCTCTAAACTGAAGGGAACATCCACAGAGTGGGATAAAATATTTTCCAGCTGTACATCAGACAAAGGACTGATAACCAGAATATACAGGGAACTTAAAAAACTAAATTCTCCCAAAACTAATGAACCAATAAAGAAACAGGCAAGTGATACAGAACTTTCTCAAAAGAAGAAATTCAAATGGTCAAAAAACACATGAAAAAATGCTCACCATCTCTAGCAATAAAGGAAATGCAAATTAAAACCACACTAAGATTCTACCTCACCCCTGTTAGAATACCCATCATCAGCAACACCACCAACAGCAGGTGTTGGCGAGGATGCGGGTTAAAAGGAACCCTCTTACACTGTTGGTGGGAATGTAAACTAGTACAACCACTCTGGAAAAAAATTTGGAGGCTACTTAAAAAGCTAGACATCGATCTACCAAGCACACTGGGGGAGGTGACACTGCACTCCTTTCTCAGGCCTGAGTGTTTATTTACAGTTTATGTGGGAAGTGGGTCTTCCCCCCTCTCCTGTGGAGTTTTCCTCCCACAGCCACTTTTACCAGCTTTCCTGCTCCTGATTGCTTAGCATGTGCTGCTGCTCCTGCCAGCCGGTGTTTGTTTACAGATCACGTGGGAGGTGGGTCTTCCCCTCTCTCCTGTGGAGTTTTCCTTCCTCAGCCAGTCTCACAAGCTTTCCCACTCCTGGTTGCTGGGCGCAAGCCCCTGCTCCAGCCCTCTCCGTCCAGGCCCTGCTTGTTTATTTACAGTTCCGGGAAGGATTCCCCTCCCCCGCTCTTCGGCACTCAGGGCACCCCACCCTCTTTGCTATGTGTCTTTATTATTCTTATTGCTTATTACTCAGTTTCTCTTTTTTCCCCGGGTAGGGGTCGGTCCAGGGGGCTATGCTGATCTGGCCCAGGGATATCTGTGGGAGTACCGCATACCACTTAGCCCACCTTGTGGTCCACATCTTCCCAAGCCATCTGGGTGCAGGCAACCGGCGGTGGCCCAGGGGCCCTCCTGGTTTCTCCATTCAACGTGAAGTCTAATACCACCTATTAAAAAGGCTACCTTTTCTCAACTGAATTGTTTTTGTATACTTGTCAAAAATCAATTGGGTATATTTGTATGGATTTATTTATGGCTTTTCTGTTATGTTCCATTTCCTATATATATATATATATATATATATATATATATATATATATATATATATACTTCCACTATTACAATTCTGTCATGATTACTTTATAATAAACCTTCATATCAGGTTGGGTGACTCTTCCCACTTTATTCTTCTTTGTCAGTGTTATTTTAGCTATTATATAGCATGCACCTTTTCATATAAATTTTAAGATAAGGTTATCTATGTCTAAAACAACCCTGCTAGGATTTTTTTTATTATTGTTGTGCTGAGTGAGGGTACATTGGAGTATTTACACAGGTTCTCACAATGTATCAAATATATCATACTTGAATTTATCGTGTATCAAATATATTATACTTGAATTTCCCCCTCCACTGCTCTCTTTCATCTCCCTTCCCCTTATTCCTGGAACAGTTTCAATTGGTATCATTTTTGCATTTAATTACATATGTATAGATTATTTGTGCCACCTCCCCACCCAGTGCCACACCCACCTCCAGGCAAAACCATTTTGCCCCCTTGTTCTCCAGTTTTGTAGGAAAAAAAACATAAAAGATAATATGGAAACAGCCAAGATGCCCTACTACCGATGAATGGATTAAGAAAATGTGGTATTTATACACAATGGAATTTTATTCAGCCACAAAGAAGAATGAAATTTTGTCATTTGCAGGGAAATGGATGGAACTTGAAAACATAATCTTAAGTGAGGTTAGCAAGGCTCAGAAGGACAAAAATTCCATGTTCTCTCTCATATGCAGATTTATGGACCTTGCTAGGATTTCTATAAGAATTGTTTAAACCCAACTTAAATCAATTTGTGAAAAATTTACTTCTTTACTATTTTGAGTCTTCAAATCCATGAACATGGTATCTACTCTTATTTATTTCAGTCTTCTTTGATTTAGTTTGTCAGACCTTTGTACTTTACAGTTTTCAGTTCCTATATATATTAAGTATACAGTTTAACATCTCACTTTTATTAAAACAATTGTAAATAGCATTGGGTTTTTAATTTTAGTTCTATGTGTTCATTGCTTGCATATAAAAATGTGATAGATTCTTCTGTAGGGATCTTGAATCCTGTAACCCTGTTGGTATCCATTTCTTTTTTATCCCCTGTTAGTTCTAAGCTTCCCAAATATGGTTTCCTAGCTTGCAGATAATTAGAAGGAGAAGAATTTCCATTGGCAAGTGTACTTACAGCACTGTGATATGAAAGTTCACATGAAGGGAGGGGGATACAATTCTATCAAGTTGACAGACTCCAAAAAACATAAGGCTTTTATGGCAAAAGGTTATACAAATTATACTTCCCCAAAAACATACTAGTGTAATTGAAGTTATTAGATAAAGTCATAAAAATTGGCCTTGTATAAAAGTTATTTATGAACTATGAAGTCATTAATATTACAGTTCTTAATAGACCTAAGGAAAAATATGCTGAAACTGTGCAAATATATTTTACCTTTAAAAGGGGGAGCACACATGAAATTATTTTAGAAAAATATCTATACAAAATAAAGTTGGAAACTAACCCATGGTTATTAATGGAGGTAAATGTAGCTAGATTGAGCATCTTGAATATTTCATTTCTCAAATATAGAATATGCTAAGAATTCAGAGTTAATGTTCATAGATGCACAAATACATGTATACACACAAGTGCACATACAACCTACTCCACATTTTGATAAGTGAATTGATCTACAATAATTTCAACATGAGGGATTTATACAGCTAGATGACTCTTTATTTTGAAATGAGGCAGTAGTAAATACCCAGTTATAATTATAAATATACCTCTTCCACCAGTTTTGATCATAAACTTTATCTCTATTGTGTATGAGAAGTTGTATACTGGGGAGACAGAGCCAAGTCAGTGGGACATTAGCTGGTTAAACATGGGCCAGCAGGATGGCCAGTGCATCAGGTCAGTGCATAAAGGACTGAGCCTTCTGAGATATCTTCCTTAAATGTGGTGATTTTAAGTTGCCTGCACACCTTTCTGCTGCAATAATTTGAATGTTGCTTGCACAGGGTTAATATTGGCATATCCCTGTGCACATTTTTAAATCTTTATTGATTTGAGCTCTTCTCCAGGGGTGGCAGGTGAATTATGTCTTTCTCTAGGCACATCTTCGTTAATTTTATTGCCTTTCATCCACCAGTAATCAAAGACTTGATCTATTAAACTTTACCAGGCCAGATATTACCCCTACAGTGCCAGTATTATGCAACAATCAGAAAGCAGATGCTGTTTGCAAGGCTATTTCTTTCCAACTTTTCACTGAGTTCTTTTATTCAGCCCTTGTGTACTCATGGCTGCTATAATTCCTGAAAATGTAGGTGGCCAGTCAAGTGACAGGATTTCAAAGAGAGTGAAAAAATTGTAACTCCTTGCCCTTCCTAGAATCTTCCTACCCATAAGCCAAAGCTTGAAATTCAACTCTGACTTGTATATTTTTATCTGATCTCTCAGAAACTTTTTGTGTGAGTGAATACATATTCCTTCCTGAAACACATACTCTTTCCAGAACTTCACAATGTCACACTCTCCCACTTTTCCTCCTTTCTGTCAGCATTCCATCAGAGTGTTCCTTTGTTGGCTTCTACTTCCCCTGGCTTTTGAAGTAAGGGTTCCTTAGGGCTTAATAGTGGCCTGGTTTCTTTTCTTCATCTACAATCATTATATAGAAAATCTCTTTTCGTTTTATGGTTTACATATCATTTCTATGCTGATGATTCCTAGATTTATACTTCCCTAGTTCTCCAGATATCATATCTCATTGGCCTCTTTTTTCTTATATTATACTAGGAGTACTTTGCGACATTTACAAAGGTTCTTACAGTATATCATAATTGAAATCACCCCCTACATCATTCTTTATCCCCACTCCCCCATTCCTAGAATGTTTTCAACAGGTCTCATTTTTCCATTTTCACATATGAATACATAATATTTCCACCATATTCACCTCCTATACCCTTTCCTTATGTCCTCCCCCTCCCACTGGTACCAATCCCTCAGACAGGATCTGTTACACCTTCCTGTTCTCCATCTTTGAAAAAAAATTGTTTTTTTAAGATAGCTATACAGGACATTTCATTGTAACATGTCCATGTATATATGCATTACAAGCTGAATTGGTTCATCTTGGACATCTCTTGGATAGATATCATAAATAATGTGATCAGAACACAATTTACTTTTTTCCCTTTATTGTTGTGCTGGGTGAGGGTACATTGTGGCATGTACATAGGTTCTTACAATGTATCGAATATATCATACTTGAATTCACCTCCTCTATATTCTCCTTTATCCTTCCCTTCCCTCATTCCTGGAGTAGTTTCATAAGGGATCACTTTTGCATTTACATGCATGTGTACACATTTTTTGCACCATATTCACCCTCCTACCTCCTTTTCCCAACACCTCCCCCCAAGCAGGACTTGTTCCACCCTCCTGTTCTATAATTTTGTAGAAGAAAACAGAGGAAATATAAAATGAGAAACATGACATTTTAGCTTGTTTGAGATTAAGATAACTACACAGGGAGTATCCACGTGACATTTCCATGTATCTATGTATTATAGCCACAATTGATTTATCTCCTCTAATTTTTTTCTCAAAACACAATTTTCTCGATTGTGACTCCTACTCTCATTGACCCTGGTCAAGCCTATCTTTTCATTACATGGTATTTTTTTCTCTTTATTACTAGAATTAAGTGTACAAATGGGTTTCATTGTAATAGTCCATATATGTATATTATTGTACTTTGATCAAATTCACACCCTCTGCTACTCTTTTCTCTCCGTTTCTTCCTTAAAATTTTTAATGGGTTTTATTATTCTATTTTCATTCATGCATATGAAGAACATTGATCACATGTACCCCCTTTCACCCTCTCCTTTCACTTTCTTCCCTCCCTTGGATTCTTAACTTCCAGCCAGTTCCCCTCTTTTACACTCTTGTGTAAACTTATTTTTACTAGGTCTAGATTCTGCCTTTTAAAGAGAACACAGAATATTTGTCTTTCTCAGTTTGGCTTATTTCACTTAACATGATAATCTCCAGTTCCATCCATTTCCCTGGAAATGGCATATTTGCATTCTTCTTTATGGATGAATAATACTCTATTCATTATTTGATGGACAACTAGGCTGATTCCATACTTTGGCTATTATGAATAGAGCTACTATAAACACTAGTGTGCAGGTATTTTTATTGTATGAAGACATGCATTCCTTTGGCTATATGCTCAGGAGTCGTAAAACAAGGTCATAAGGTAGTTCTATTTTTTACTTTTTTTTGAGGAACCCCCACAGTGATTTCCATAGTGGCTACACTAATTTACATTCCCACCAAGAGTGTATATGGGGTTCTTGTTTCCCCACATGGTCACCATATTGGCCTTTTGTACTTCTTCTGAGAGGAAGTCTGTTCAGTTCACTTGTCCATTTACTAATTATATTATTTGGTTTTCTGGCGTTTAATTTTTGGAGCTCTTTATACATTTTGGATATTAATTTTTAATCCAATTAATAACTTTTTCCTATCTACTAATTTTCTTCTATTACATAGGTTGTCTCTTCATTCTGGCAATTGTTTCCTTCGATGTGAAGAAGGATTTTAGTTTGTTAAAATCTCATTTATCAATTCTTGCTCTTATTTCCTGAGCAATGGAAGTCTTTTTCAGAAAGATCTTACCTATGCCTATATCTTTAGGGACTTCCCTGTATTTCCCTGTAGTTGTTTAGAAGTTATACACCTCATATTTAAATCTTTGATACAATTTGAATTAATTTTTGACAGAGTGAGAGATAAGGGTTTACCTTGGGTCATCTACATGTATATATTCTGTTTTCCCAACACCTTTTATTGAAGATGTTGTCTTTTCCCCAATGAATGTTGTTGGTACCTGTCAAAAAATAGATGGCTATAGCTGCATGGATCTTCTATTCCATTGGTCTACAGGTCTGTTTTTGCACCATTTGAAGTCAGGTATTGTGATACCTTCAGCATTGCTCTTTCTGTTCAAGAGTACTTAAGATAGTGGGAGTCTTTTCTGCTTCACTACAAAGTGATTTTTCTATTTCTTAGAAAAATTCTTATATACATGGAAATGTCACAATGAAATTTCCTGTATAGCTATCATAAACAAACAAATGTCTTCTTTTTCTAAAAAAGGAGGACAGGGAAGTATAACAGGTCCTGTCTAGGGGGTGGTACCATTGGAAGGGGGAAGGATATAAGGAAAGGGTCTGGAGGGTGAATATGATGGAAATACGATGTACTCATGTGTGAAAATGGAATGAAATCTGTTCATAGTATTCCAGGAATGGGGAGGGAGGATAAAGGAGAAAGATATAGGGGATGAATTCAACTATGATATATTGTAAGAACTTTTGAATGTACCCCAGTACAACAAATATATGATAGTAAAAACAAAAATGTAAAAAAGAAAATTCCATTACAATTTCTAGAAGGATTGTATTCAATCTACAGATTACTTTCAGTGTATAGTCATTTTCATAATATTAATTCTGCCAACCAATGAACATATGAGGATTTCCCATGTTCTAGTAGTTTCTTCAGTTTTCTTCAAGATTTTTTAGATTTCATAGTAGAAGTTGTTCACATCTCCGCTAGATTTATTCCTAGATATTTAATTTTTCAAGGCTATTGTGAATGAGATTGTTTCCCTGATTTCTTTCTCAGCCTGTTTACTGTTAGCATATTGAAAAACTACTGATTTGTGTATGTTGATTTATAATGTGCTACTTTGTTAAAATTTTATCAGATCTAAAAGTTATTTGGTGGAGTGTTTAGGTCTTTCAAATATAAGATCGTATCATTTGCAAATAGGAATATTTTGAGTTCTTATTTTCCTATTTGTATCCATTTTATTTCATTCTCTTGCCTTATTGATCTGGCTAAGAATTCAAGGACTATATTGAATAAGAGTGAAGAGAGTAGACACCCTTGTATCATTCTTGACATTGAGTAAATGACTCTAGAATATCTAAGTACTGAATGCTCAAAGCTCACATTTAATCCATCATTAAGTTCTGTCAACTTTACTACCAGAGGTGTAACCCACAGGTGTCCATTTTTCTCAACCTCTCCTGTTACCACTCTCTAGTTCAAGTTACCATGATTGCTAACCTGATCAACTGTAATAAATCTCCTAAATGCTTTTCTCAGTTCCTCTCTTATTTTTTTCAAATCCAAGCCCAAGACTAGTCTTTTGTCAATGTTAACCAATCCATGCTTAAACTCATGTAGTGGTTGTATAAACTACCTCTCCTATATTTCCTGAACTGGTTCACTGAGTTCCAGCTACATTATTTTTCTTTGCATACTCTCTCATTACAAATATTACCTTGGAGGCTTTCCTTGATCCCTCCATCCTATAAAAATTTGTTCCTTCACACACTACTCTAGAGTATCTGAAAGCACTGGATTGTGCTTTGGGCTGAATAAAATTGTTTCAAAATGGGTGTGATAAATTAATGTGTAGCCAATGTAACCATGTATTTTTGAGCAGGAAGATTTCATTGTATCTCTCACTTCACTCTTTGGATATTCCATCAATGCTCGTGGTCAAAATGTCTGGATAGATTACAATAATAGCTTAAGAAGTTATTGATTTTTTTTAACCAATGGAATGGCTTTTTTCCAATTGAAATCAATAGATCAAATCAATAAAAATAAAATTGCTCTTGTGAAGCAAGGGTTAGGGTTGGGAGCTGTGCTTGCCCAACTTAAAATTTCTCTAAACTTAAAAACTTCTCTAGACTATCCTAAGACTCACCTGAGATCCTGGGGCTTTGAAACATGGCTTGATCCATTGGATTCAAGATTTAGTAGAATAAATTGCAGGGTCAAAACACTGGACCCTACTTCTACAGCTTATGTTCATTCTAAATATATATTTAGCAGTAATAAGGGACATAGAAACTTTATATAAATTGACCCTATTGATTTACATGGCCTGAGAATATGTCCTAATTAGACAGATATTAGACTAGGACACTGTTCAGTTTCTTAAGAACAGGGATTTGTGGAATTAAGGTCAAAAAAGGTTAAATCAAAGCACCTATTGCAAACCAGGGGAATTTAGGATTACCCTTGAAAGTAATGGATTATGTTATGATTCTAAATTGCTATTAGTTGAGAAAGAGTTCAATGGAGAAGATCATTAAATAATTGTGTAGAGAAGATGTGCGTATTCCTTTCTTTCTCAATAAATTATTGGTGTTTATACAGATGATAATTTCTGCAGTGTTGGGAAAGAGTACACACTGGGAGTAAACAATTAAAGAGACATACTTGATCAGACCAGCCTCAGCAACCTTTAACTAAACTAAGATATAGTTCTTGGTGGATAAGTCCTCCATAATACCAGGTAGTTCTGAAGTCATCTCCTCAGACTGGTCACACATTATCTTTTAATAATTAATTGAAAAAATAAGATCCTCAGGGCTGGAGATGCAGCTCAGTGGTAGAGAACTTGCCCAGTATGAACAAAGCCCTGGGTTTGATTCCCAGCACTGCAAAGAAAACACTTTTATAATTTAAAAAATATGATCCCTGAGCTCTTCACTAAGATTGTTTTTAATAACTGGATGATATTCAACAGAAAGGACCATTTGGAGAGACTGAAAATTTAATATAGCTGCCATTTACCTATGGCATCAATAATTAATTGGGCACACTGAGGAAGAAAGTCAGCTTCAGTATCTGTCCTTCTAGATAAGGTAACCCTTTAAGCTGCTTAAAAACAAGTTAAATTATCAGAAATGCTGAGTGCATATTAGGTATGTGAAGACATAATCATAAAGCCTCTTCCCTGTTAACAAACCAGAGACTACCTAAGGACCATAGTTCAAGTGCATTTGACAGTTTAGTGGGGGAAGGGATTCTTTCAAGATCCTTTCAGATGTGGTATATAGCCAGGCCCCATAATTGATATCACAGCCTGAAGAACTGTAATGTGTTCTCTGTAGGCCAGAAGACATTATCAGTTCTGTAAACACTCTTGTTTAGTTCCTGGTGATGACAACAGAAACTTCCAGACTGGTGCACCAATCACAAACAGGATTGGGCCTATTTACTCAAATGCATTTTAAGAAAGAAGATTCAGTGTACTTGTGTACTCTTTATCCTACCCATTCCCATCACCATACACAAATGTCTGAGAGTGGCACTGCAACGTGAATAGACAGTGCTGCTGTCTTCTAAGTTTCTAGGCAAGCTTGGGAAGAGGGCTTCTGGTATCTTCAGAGAGGTAGATTACAAATGACTTGAAACATCAATCTTCATTTCTAAGGCAAGTTTCTACCACCATGCTTTTAAGCCTTCTTATTTCATTCTCACCTCTTATTTTTTTGAATAACTTTTTAGAATATAATTAACATACCATAAACTTCACCATTTTAAAGTGTTTAACTTAGTGATTTTAGTATATTCAGTTGTGAAACCATCCCCACAATTTACTTCCAGAACATTTTCATTATCTCTAAAAAAATCACATACCTGTTAGTAGGCACTCCCCATTTTTTCCTTCTCATAGTATATCCCTCTCTTTACATTTGTCTCTTCTGGAAGTTCACCTCTTCTTAGATCCATTCTTTTTCCAAAGGTGTTTTCCAAGTCATTAGGATACTTCTCAGTTTTCATTCAAATATTTAGATCCTTGGAGCTTGGAATTTTTTTTTCTTTGCTGAGCTCTCTTAAATCCTTCCTTCTTGCTTTGCCTGAGAGGTAGTGTAAGATAGATATTAAAAAAAATGATGTTTGGAGTCAGACAAACCTGTTATGCTCTCAGCTCTGTCACAAGGTTTGAGATCATGGGATAAGTTATTTGCCTTTCAGTACTTCAACTTCCTCATGTATAAAATGGGAATGATAATATTACTACCTCATACGGTTGTTGTGAACATTAAAAATTGGAAAAATGAAAAACACATGGTGCAGTGCCTGACATATATTAAGTGCTTGTTTAATAGTAACTTTTAATGCCTAAATCTATATGAAGTAACCTTGATTGTGTGGCAGCATACTGTCATGGCAGATTCTGTATGAATTTTTTTCTGCAATAACAAGAGAATTGAAGATATTGATACACAGAGCTGACATATGAGTTTCTTGCACATTACTGCATTTCCATCATATCATCCAAAATTCAGTGTGATCACTTCCCTGAAGATTAGGAATTTGTGGATCTTGTCATCTCAGATTCAATCTGAGTCCTCCCATGCCTGTGGGGATACCAGAAAGAGCAACACAAACCAGTTAACTTATTCAGTTAAATTTCATTTCTTAAAGTCCCTACCTCAGTTTTTTTCAGATGGGTTTCAGAATATCTCATTTAAAGAGAAAATTAGGTTTTTGGCAGCAAGACTTAGATTTTTTTGCTGTATGTAAAAATGAAAATATCCCTTTGAGCCAAGAGACATGGCTCAAGCAGTAGAGTACCTTTCTTGCAAGCATGAAGCCCTGAGTTCAAACCCCAGTATTGCCAAAAAGGCTTTGCCTTTTAGTTTGGATGTCCTAGAGAACATCAAAATTTCCCCCAATGATAGACTTTTTCTTGAGAACTATATCATGGTATATACATTAACTCTTCACCATTAGAAATCAGAAAACAGAAGGGAGCTTCAAGACAGTTGGTTTATGTGTTCTAAAACTCCCTGTAATAAAAGAATAGTAAAGTGTTGGAGATGAGACTTCATCTCCTTCAGAAAATGACACCACATGGAATGCTGAACACATTTCTCTCTGCATGAAATGATATTAGTGGCCTAGAAATAGAACTTAGCAAAATGAAGCACACAGTCATAAATAGACAACTGAAGGCATCAAAGTACAAGGAGAGGATTTAATCAGGAAAATGTTCTTTTAATTTTAATGTTTTTTTCATAGCAGAGCCACTACAGAACTTAGAAGACTGAAACCGAAGGACAGAAGGTGAAATAGGTAATTTTTGTCTCAGAACTGCTGGAATGCAGAAAAAGTACATCATGTATCTCAAGAAAGTTGTGGGTCTGCTTGTGCAAGCCCCAACCCAGGTCTGCCCTGTGTAGTAAGCTGCTTTTAGAATGTGTATTCCAATTGGAACAATGTTGCGTAGACTTGGACCATGGCGGAGGCAGACAGAGTAAAACAACGTCCAGTACACTGTCTTAGGAGCTCTACCTGGTCTTGCTTTGCCTGTACTCACACAGCACATGGAACTACGTTTGTTGTGAATATTGTAGGTGACGAATCTAGGGTTTTGGCTCAAACATGGTGTTGGCGGCACACAGGCAATACAACAGTGTAGTTTAGTGGTCAAGGACACACACCTGGAGTGAGATCCTCCTGGGTTTTAGTTCCTTCCTTTCTCTTTGCTTTCCTCTCCCCAGTGTTTATTGAGTGCTAGGTTATATCTAGGCACTGTGCGAAGTATTGGATGTGTCATGTGAAATAACATTAGATATGGCTCCTATCCCTTTTGGGGTTTGCAGTCTACTTGGGAAACGAACAAACAACAAAACAAGTATAATTTGTGTAAATTGCTGTGGAGAAAACACACAGGGTTTGGTGACGCAGTGAACAGGAGTGTATAATCATTGCAATAATCTTTACCAATTACCATCTGTGCTACTGTTCCCTCTTTTAGACTAAAATCATCTCACCTGTAAACTAAGGACAGTAGCACTTTGTTTACTGCTTTTTGTGAAAATTAAGAGGTAATGCACATGCAGTGTTTGGGTTAGTTCTTGGCACTTAGTGTGACCATTGCTACTGCAATTATGAATGAAGCCTGGTAGTACTGAATCTTTTCATCTCCAAACAAAACATCCTGGTTTCCTTTAGGCATTCTTCTTCTAAAATGTTTTCCTGGTACCTGGCTATCTTGGTTTTCTTCCTACCAGACAAAGAGGCTGGAAGAACTGGAAGACTAGAGACCCGAGAACTGGAAGTGTACCCATCTGAGAGTCTGAGAGAAGGTTGCCAGTAGCAGAATTGAAGTGCAAACATATTGGCAGGCAGGCAAGCTGGTTGGGCCTGGGCCAAAATACCTCGGAAGACAATCAGTGTCAAGTATTTCCCTAGTCACCTCACTTGATAAGTGGATGTTTTCATCCCCAACTTCAATCAAGACAATTTCTCCCTATTAAAAACCTATTCTCACAGGATCTACTATATTTAATTATAGTCATGTAGGAATGAGGAAGTTGACTTACAATATAGGTTGAATAGTCTGACTCCTATCCCTACCCTACCCCACAACAGGCTTTAAATGGCAAATAACTGTGGAGGGGATACATTTGTATGTCATGTGAGCAGAAATATTCATTCTCTTCAATATGTTTGTCTTATAGGAAGACCTGATAAACTTACTTTTATATTTATTGCAAATTGGTAGCACTTGCCAGTAAAATAGATAACATAATAAGGAATCACAGCAATGGGAGACAACTGAATGAGCAGCTGCTATGAGAAAAAAATATCTGGGATTTATAGTGGACTACAAGTTTATAATGTATTAAAATTTTAGAAGCCACATAATGCTGTTGGCTTTTCATGCTCCAGGTTTTTCCTCAGTAAAATTAGGTTAATTATAGTATTTACTTCATAGGATTATAGGGAGGATTAAGCAAGTCAATAAATAAGGAGCGCTTAGAGCAATGCTTTGCATATTATAAACATTCAAAAAGTGCCATTGTCTTAGTATGCTTATTAAAATCTCTCTTCTAGATCAAAGAGGTAACCACAGTTTCAGAGCTAGGTCTCTTTATTGGTGCTGTGTAGATGTGGATGTTTTTTGTACTATTGAAATTTTTTGTTGTTCTTTTTTTTCTAGCAAATAAACTGCAGACTTTATTCAGATTTCACCATTTTTTCAACTGTGGTAAAATATACTTAACATAAGATTTACCACTTTCACTATTTTAAGAGGCCAGTTCAATGATACTATGTCCAATCTATCTCTGGAAGTTTTTCATACTGTCCAAGTGAAACATTAAGCACATTAAACAATAACCTCCAGTGATCCCTGGAAACCACAATTTTACCTGGAAAAATAAACACTGTATGAGATATCTATCATTACAAAAAGTGTTATACATAGTTAATATATACAAGTTAATGAATAAGTGTACACCCATGAAACATCACCTGGATCTATTCTGTAAACATATCTGTTGCTTTCAAATATTTCATCCAACTTTATTTATTGTCTTGGGATAAGAAAACTTAATATAAAATCTATCCTCTTAGAATAGTATTAAGTATAAGATACAATATTTTAAACTGTGGGCACTGTACCATACAGTAGATCTCAGAGATCTAATCATCTGGCATAACTGAAACTTGTAAACTTCAACTATTGCCCCTTATCCCCCTCCACACCGTACCCCAACAATTACTCCTTTACTCTGCCTCTATGAGTTTGACTGTTTTAGCTTCTTCATCTTAAGTAGTTTATTTATTTATGTTTCTGTGTCTGGTTTATTTTACTTAGCACTATGTCCTCCAGGTTCATCAGTGTTTTCACAAATGGTAGGATTTCTTTCCTTTTAAGGTTGAGTAATGTCTTGATGTATGTACATAGTATACTTTCTTTATCCATTCATTTGTTGATAGGCATTCAGGTTGCTTCTATATCTTGGATTTTGTGAGTAATGCTGAAATGATTATTGGTATGGAGATATCACATCCAGATCCTGATTTCAACTCCTCTGTTTGCATAGACAAAACTGGGATTGCTGGATTATATGGTAGTTCTATTTTTAATTTTTTGAGGGACTGCTGCACTGTTTATGATAGTGGTTTCATCAATTTATATTCCCATCAACATTTATAAAGTTTCCTTTTCCTCTACATCCTTGCCATTCTTTGGTGGTACTGGGGTTGGAACTCAGGGACTCACACTTCCTAAGAAAACACTCTATCACTTTAGCCTTGTCCCCAGTCCTTTTTTCTTTAGTTTGTCTTTAGATTTGGTCTCATGCTTTTGCCCTAGCAGGTCTCAGACCATGTTCTTCCGACCTCCACCTCCAGTGCAGTTGGTATTACATGCATATACCACCATGTTAGTTGAGGTAGAGTCTCACTAGATTTTTTTCCTGGGCTGGCCTTCAAGTATGATCTTTTTATCTCTACCTCCCACAGATTTCAGATCCAAGAATTTCATCTGCAAAACCATATATGTATATACATATATATATATATATATACACTTTGGTTATTCACTCAACTGTTCATACACATTTGGGTTGTTTTTGCATTTTAACTGATTCAAATATTGCTGCTATGACCATGGATGTACAAATATCTGTTGAAGTCCCTGCTTTCAGTTGCTTTGGATATGTTCCCAGAAATGGAATTTCTGAATGATATGGTAATTCTATTCTTAATTTTTTGATGGACTATTATACTGTTTCCCATAGTGGTTGCACCATTTTACTTCCCTAAAAGCAATTCACAAGGGTTCTAATTTCTCACCACCACATATTTTCAAAAACTTTAAAATTAGCTGCCAACACATTAAAATCAAGAGATTATATTCTGTCAACAATATTTTTCTTTATGGAAAGGGCTAGAAAGTGCATGTTATTTACTTTTATCCTAGATTGCATCTCTGGGGGGCAACACCAACGCCAAGGAGTAGAGGTTCCAGGGAGGTCAATCCAGACTCAATTTGAAATACCTATAGCACTGTGATCTTCCTTAGAAAGGAGTTCTTAGCAATATCATGGGGATCTATGTGTCAGGGACACCAAAAAGAACATTGGTGAGCTGAGTAGAACCTTAAAATTGAAGGTCTCTTTGACCTCATCAAAACAAAATATTCTATCATATTAAACACTAACACTACAATTAAGTAGAAAGAATGGTTTCCATAAATGCTTTAGAATATCATGAATTTATAATTACCATACACTTAACCATGGAATTCTTTTATATTAATTGTTATCATAGCTTTATGCCACAAGTTGTGAATCTGAATCTACAGGTAGAATTTTTAGGTATTAATATCTGACCACAGAAGGAGTATTTTTGCCTTCCCTAGCCCATTATCTATATTGTTTATGAATTCTAGTTACAGAAATTTATATGAAAGCAACTTCACAATTCTGGGTTCAATTTGGAGCCCAACTTCTTTTTCCCTACTTCATTTGCCTCTACATAAAAGTTTACCTGCAGTAATGGACACCTCCCTGTTTATAATGGATTTGTAAAGACAGGAGATTTGATTGATCTAGCAGACCCTGCGATTGGATTGTCTTCTCAAGCATGTTAATTGAATACAGAGTGGTAAGAAGTTCTCTATGATATCAGAAGGATGAGGAATTGGCTCATTTCTTGCAGTAGTAGTGGAAAAGCCCACTAACATCTATCCAAAAATTGAAGTTACCTTGTTTCTTTTATCAAAACTTTTAGCCACTGCATACTTAATGAGAAATTTAATCCAACAGTCCTTCACTAGATGTGTGAAGAGTTAATAATCCTTTCTTGACAATAAGACTCCTCTAGAACGTTATGATCCTTGAAATCAATAGCTCTCTTTAAATATTAGAAAAATTGACATTCCTTGTCCAGAGGTTAGCCTTGGTCGATGCTACCATAGGTGAAAGGAAATTAGAGAATGAAAAGGGAGAATAGATACAAAGTTCTCTTTGCTTTCAATAATAGGGAAGCTGAGCAATGAGGGTATGAATGTTACAGAGCCCTCCTGTGATATTGACCTTCTATAGGAATTGGAAATAGTGGCATAGATGGTGTCCTCAGTGTTCTTAGAATGTCAAATCCCCAAAGATGTCCCAGATCAATGGGACATATGAATGCAAGTGGTGGAAAAATGAGACATAAACCCATAAACCCAACGGTACTCTTGACATTTCTATTGAGTGGCTTGATGTCAACAACACTAGCAATTTTTATTCATTTCTTACTAATTTCTAATAGGCAATAAAAATCATTTTTAACATGAATCTCAGAAACCACCTGTGTCCCAATGTCAGTTATGCCAAATACTGTCTATATTCTCTCATCCAATTCTTTAACCTCTTTGGATTTTAGTTTATTCATGGGCTAGTCAATGGAATTATAATAGCAGGCTACATGCGATTGTTATGAGCATTAAATGTAATGATGTGCATATAAAAATCTGATGTTGTCTGAGGAGGAAAGAATATGATCATAATATATTTTTCTAATAGTATATATATAATAAATGACTAACTTCTCTGTTCAACATAGAGTTGGTTTTAAAGGAACCTAGGTAGTATGATTCAAATTCTTCTACAGTTTCCTCTGAATTTAATATTTCCTTCTTTCTTTATCACAGTGTCTGAAATTTCATTAGGATTTCATTTCCTTGTCTCTAAGAAATGTTACATTCTCTAGAAGTGCCTTGTAAATAATGGAACTCAAAAAGGCAAAGAACAAAAAAACAAAAACAACCCTCTGGGAAATAGAATGACATAAACCATTACCAGACAATTCATCAATTAATCAGCATAGCTTATTGAAATTTAATTGACAATAAGCCAGAACTAGCCCTTTAGGAAAAACATCTAGTGTAGGAGGAGTCAAGGTTACCTCAGGGGCACCAGGAAAGGAGCAATGGTAGCTAAAAGGAAAATGGGGGACACTAAAAAACAAATGGTGCCAATGGCACAGTTTTTTTCCTGTAGCTCTTTATGAATTCAGGATACTTAGTAAAGGTGATAACTTTGGTAGGGTCCAAAGTGAAGAAAAAAACTTATGTAAGCAAGGGATACAAGCTCTGGATCTTGTCATCTCTTCCTTGGTTTAGATAAACTAACTTCTCAGGGTATTTGCTTCCCTCTTTCTGTGATGCTGGTTTCCATCAGACCACCTACCAAGCTGTCAACAAATCAGGTCATCTGCTGCTAACTAGTGCCAGATTCAAGAGCCAGTTCATGATTAACCTGCCTGAAGGCCTCTCTCCATAGGTTTTTTTATCTGGGAATAATCATGTCAACTCATTTCTTCTCCAATTTTTCATTATCTGCTTAATGGCAACTGGCATTCCCATTCACTCTGTACCCAATTTTGGTATCTCTCAGATGAATACCAAGTAGATTAAGCCATTTAAGTCTTCGGCAAATTTTCTCAATTAGATGCTGCTTTTCACTGTACTTTCACACAATTTTAAGTGTATCAAAATGTATCATAATCAGCACTTTCCAGTTCATGGTTTCTCAGTAGTTCATGAGAGTGTTGTTTTCTGTGGAGTTACATTACTTGAATTTAAGTATCTATTACTATATAGACATTAGTGATGTTTGACTATCACCTATAGTATGAAGATCTGAACACATGGAAATTGCCATAGTCATTGTTGCCATTGTCATTTCAGATTGACTGTATCTGAAGTTAATACTACTTAATTCATAATTTTTATTTTAAGTCTTTTATAGCAAATATGAAGAAAAACAAGTTTGCCTTTAAAAATGTTTTTAAGGATTTAGAGGCTATAAGGTGTTTTAAGTTTAAGAAATAACCAGGATAGTGCTTTAATACCACATTAGACCCACTGAAGGTATAATATGACATAAATGACTTAGGCCATTTTATAATTGTGCCAGACTATGTGTTGAGCTGAGGGGGGGCTCTAGTGATCTCCAAAATGGGGTGCTAGAATAAAATATTAGAAATTTTAGGGATATTTTCACTTCATTATAAGAAAGGAATTAAGGAGTCTTTACTCCCATTTCCTGCATGGGGAGCCAAAAATATTTCTCCCTTTGTTTCTATTTTCCCTACTTTATCCTGTTACACTAAAACAAATTCTCACTAAAACTTCAAAAAAGAAAGGAGTTAAGATGTACTTGTATTTAATGTTCAGATTAGCATTTGGTAATCATTGCCGTTATCGGATTGGGTATCCTATTCAGGATCTATGTCAAAGGGTCTCATGCCTCCTAAGACTTATAAGTCATCCTAAGGAAAGGGTAAGACTTCCAGAGCTAGCAACTCATTTATTTGCTTTGAAAAGATTGCGATGCACTGTAGTTTATATTTGTCAAGATCAGTGTGTTCATGAATTATAATTCTGTCTTTAATTAAATAAACCCTCATAAATAAGACGTCATAATAAATATTTTTTTCAAAGCAACTTTGACCCAAAGATCATACTAATAATGTCATTACAAATAAACAACAATAAAGTGGCAGAGTTTGCATTTCTATTTCTGTTACAAACTTTTCATCAGTCATTAATTTATCAGATAAAAGCATTGCTGATCTAATTAGTTTTGAAGCATATTTCTCAAAAAAAAAAGGGTGGAGGTATAACTCAGATGGTAGACCACTTGCCTAGCAAGTGTGAGTATCTGAGTCCAAACCCCAGTACACCCAACAAAACAAAACAAAAACAAAAGCAGAAAAGCAAAACAACACAAAATTATCTGGAAGATTAGTTGAAAACAAAACTATTCATGTACATTATCCTTATTGATCAAATCTCATCCTAAGTATACATTTTTTCTTGAGATATTGGTAAATCAAAAGTACCTGTACAACTTATAAAAAAGAAACTTGTGCATATTTGGATATGTCCTCCAAAATGTTTATGTAATGTGATGTATAACCAAATATTTGCAGATCACTGGTCTACAGTCTCTGTCCCTTGTACTACCTCTGGCTCTGCTTAGACATTTGAAGACTTGCTGTAAGGATTTCTTAGGATAGAAAACCCCTTCTCAAATGAACATGGTGGTACACACCTATAAGCCCTGCACTTGAGAGACTGAGGAAAGAAGACAGCAAGTTTGATGCCAACCTGGTCTACATAATGAGTTCTAGCCAGCCTGTAGTATATAGAGAGAGTATTGAACAAACAAACTAACAAACAAATAAGCAAGTAAACACAAAAAACCTTTTCACACCCCACCCCACACCTTCCTCTCTGTTACTCTGCATTAAACCCACCTTCTTCTCTAGCTATTTTCCTAGTTCTTAGAGTCAAATAATTCCAGTATACTTATCCCCCAACTCTATATAATGTTATGTGTACTCATTAAAATTTCTCAGAACAGTTTTATAGCCTGGCTCTTGATACTAATATGTCTCTTCAAAGGTGCTCTGTCCCCTTTTCTTAGAACATAATTGGATTTTTAAATAATACTATAAAACAGTGACTTCTTTAAGATTAAGGTCAGGTTGTTTTGCTAGGTCTAGCTGTATTTGCTGAATTGAAAAATATTTGTTCCTGTAGACTCACAGCATAATATTTTTAAAAGGTTTTCAGTACTGTTGTGTTCTACACAACTTGAAACAGTGGCAACACTATTAAAAATAAAGGCAATAAGCATTCAATTAATTGTTTCAAAAGAATTCTAAGATATCCTCCAAATAACAGACATCAAAGGATATTTATTTGTGAATTTGAACTTTTTCATTCATGTAGGAGAATAAAAATTAACTCAGTGGTTTTATAAGAAAAAATAAGACACATAGCTGACTAGTTCAGGAAGGTATTTCACATCACCATCAAGGTGTTGCACCCAAGTCATGAGGAACCTATCCACCTCTTGGTTCCATCTTTCTCTATATTGGTGTTGTTTTCAGCCATACTCTTCCCAAATGCTGTACAAGTTAGTCAGCAACAGCTCTAGGCTTGCATCTTGCTAGCTTAATACCCCTAGCAAGAAAGCACTCACTTTCCCAGTAATTTCAGTTAATGTCCAGAGCTTCATTTTTATTGGCCAGACCTTGGACATACGTATTTTGTAGAGTCAGGGGCATGGTGTGTTAACCTCTTCTAAGCTAAATGAGCTGAAAATGGTAGAGGTATTGTTTTCTGAAGGAAATTCAATTCAACGTGTTACTGTCAGCAGAGACAAATGGCAGTCTCACTGAAGAAAGAATGTAAGGGCAGACACACAGTAGAGTTTTAGCATATCTAGATTTATTAGAGAGAAAGTGAATGTACAAAAACAAAAGTATACCTTCAAAGGAAATTGAGGGTGGACAGCTTGACCAGGCAATCAAATATGCTGAGCTCCCAGGTCCTAGGTTCATTTATGTATATACGTTTAATGATGATGCTAAGATACATACATAATTGTGGAGATTTCTTAGAAATGGAGTGTTGTCTTTTTTTCAAAAACATGAGAATTGGAGTGGTTTATTCAACAAGTATTCTCAAACCCAAGATGGTAATTGGAGAGGAGGTGCATGCATGAAGCTGCAACTGTAATGACATGTGTATGGGTCCTCTAGCTAACCTTTAGGGCTGGAAGAGCCCATGTTGAGTCCATTGCTGGGGATCATTGACTGCTGTACCAAGAAGTTGTCTCAACCATTGTCAATCATTTCACCAGGATAATGGTGGGGTGGGATGTTTGGCAACATGTACCTAGATGTATTGCTGCATCAGTTCTCTGCCTCCTTTATGTTATTGTTCCTATTCTATGTCATTATTGCCAAGTGAAAGAGCAATGCTGTATCAAAAGCAAAGATTTAGCCTCCTTATTATGGTGTCACAAGGGATGAATGTGTCTCATTTAGGGTTGATTAATTGCTTTCCTTGTTTGAATGTTTTTGTTACCTGTACACTTCTGAACTTTTATTGAAAATAGGGCCTTGGAGGAGATTCAAGATGGTGACTAGGGTACGGAAGCAGAAAGCCTAAGTTTCATGACTGCCAAAACCTCCCTGAGATGTTGGAGCCACACTTGGGTAATTCTGACTGCTTCTAGCCAAAATAATAACTGCCATCACATTAGGTGCAGGAAAAAATTCAAAGACTGACCCTTAAATCAGCCTTTAATTGCACCTAACACCTGAAAACTGCTGCACAGCTAGCAAGGCAGGTCCAGCCCCGGTGAAACCCTCCTCCCCCATGATGAGTATTTTTTATTTCTTTTTTCTTTCCTTCTCTTTTCCTTCCTCCATCAAGTGGAAATAAAGCATCAACCAGAATCAAACTTTCAACATCATGAACTCCTAGCCTATGGAAAGCCTCCTCATGCCACATTACACTGAGAAAATTTAGCACCATTTCTTGCCTGCACGTCAATTGACAGAACAAATAGGTAAGCACCACACACCACATGGGAACCCCATATTCACCCCAGGGAACATAAACCAGCACAGCCTCTGGACAGACTGATTTCCCCCACAACAAAACTGAGTAACAGTGAACTGTAATCAAACATGGACAATGGAGGGATCAGGTGAAATGCTGAAACTGCACTAGACAAAGAGGGAAGGGCAAGGAGATAAACTCAGTGCTGAAATATCAGTAAATAAATGCAGGAAAGGCAGTGAAGACTGACAGTGGAAGGGCTTTGATAAGCCACTCACCAAAGCAGGGCAGGTAGTGGATCACAGAACTGATCTCTTGAGCCAGAGAGCAGTATCCAAAACCAAACTGCCCTGCAAAACTGAAAAACAAACAGCAAACTGTAATCTAGCATGGACAGCAGAGAGGGTGGGTGGAACACTGAACCTGGCACAGAGAAAGAGGGTAGGGAAAGAAAAAAAACCCCAGTGCTGAAATCTCAGTAAACAAACACAGCAATAAGCTTCCTCCAAAGCAGGGCAGATAGTGGATAAGAGAAATGATCTTCTGAACCAGAGGGTAGCATTCAAAACTGAACTGCTCCCACTTCAATGAGGGAGGAGCTGACCAAACAGCTGCAGATGAACAATAACACAGTTATCAGCTGGGGAATTCAATAGCTCTGACCACACTGCATGATCTGCAAAGCTACCTCACCTCACAATTTCAATCAAACTGGTAGACTGAAGAACACAACACTACTCACAAGCCAATCACCTGGTAAGACCACATCAGAGTTTCTGCTTATATGCCAATACCAGGACTGGATGCCTGAGGAGTACCTCCAGAAGTTAAAATAAGACTGAAATTCTATTGTGCCTGAACCTGGAGTATCTTTTTTTTCTCCTGGTTGTTGGCGGGGGGGTTGGTTTTTGTTTGTTGTAATATTGTGGGTTTTTTATTTTTATTTTTATTCCTATTTTCTTTCTGTACTGTCAACTTCACCATCACTATCTTCTCATCCCTATTCTTACCCCCTTCATTGTCCTTCCTTCTCCTGTGCTACACCCATTGCTTTCCTTCCCAACTACTCTTTCTGCCTCTTCTCATTCACTCTCTTCCCCTGCCTTCACCTCCCCCTTACATCCTCCACCAACCTGTCACCAGACTACCTTCCCTCCTATACACTCACCACCTGCTGACAAACCTACTATGCCAACTTTACACAACCCCAACCCCCTGCAATCCCTGACACAAGCACCCTGCAGTACAACAGAAATACACCCAAACACACCCAAGGGCCACAAAACCCAGAAGCCCCTACACCACTTCCTCCACTCACCCACCCCACTTTCCACCTCTGCTTTTAGTGCCACCCAAACTAATTAACTAAATTTCTATAGCTAGCCTAACAAACATTAACCCCTCAACTCCCACTGCTTATAGATAATACCACCAAGGGGTCTTTTACAGTATATAAACAATTGGTCAGGTATTGAAACTGTGAATTAGTTATTGCTAAATTACACTTCCAGATCAGGGACAGAAATGGCACACTAACCTACTAACAGCCAAGATAGCCAAAACACAAAAATTAAATCAAGGGAAAGAAAACAGGTGACTAAAACCACCAACTATTCCATCAAGAACATACTTGCACAGCACCAACTGGAGTGATGGGAAGAAGAAGGGATGGAAACCATTCTTCTCAAAAAAATAATTTAATACAGGATTCAGAAGGAAATGAAGAAAAAGTACACCCACTTCCTGACCCCAACAAAGCAATGATAACCAACACTAAGGAATCCAGCGATATACACACAAAAAAAAAAACCCTCAAAGAAGAAATCTTGAAAAAAATCACTGAGAATTTCATGGAGAAGATACTAGACATGGTTAACCAAAATGTACAAGATGCACTCAAGAAATTTCAAGACATCAAAAATAAAGAATATGAGAAGACACAGAAATAAATAAATGAACTCAGAGGACCCCTAAATAAACCCTAAAGTGAAACCGAGAACACCATAAGTAGAGAGATAAATGAATTACAGATGAAAATAAAAAACATTAAAGAAGTGACCAAAGATATGGAAAACTTCAGAAAATTACAATCAAACAGAAACAGAAAGCACAGAGGAAGGCCACTCCAGCAGACTAGAACAAGTAAAAGACAGAATCTCAGAACTCAAAGATAAAATAGAAATTAAAGGAAAAACTGAAGAAATATTAGTCAAACAACTCAGGAGCTGTGAAAGGAATATGCAAGAACTCACAAACTCCATCAAAAGACCAAACCTGAGAATCATGGGCATTGAAAAAGGAGAAGAGGTCCAAGCAAAAGGGATTCGTACTATATTCAATAAAATAATAACAGAAAATTTCCCAAATCTCGAGAAAGTTCCTCCCATTCAGGTACATGAAACCTCCAGTACACCAAACAGACTTAACTAAAATAGAACCTCCCTTTGGCATATTATCATTAAAACAACAAGCACAGAGAATAGAGAAAGAATACAGAAGGCTGTAAGACAGACAATACAAATAACATATAAAGGCAAACCCAACAAAATCAGAGCAGATCTCTCAATGGAAATCTTAATAGTAAAAAGGGCATGGAGTGAAGTATTTTGGACACTGAATGAAAATAACTTCAAAAATAGGATGCTCTACCCAGCAAAACTATTATTCAAAATCTTCTACGATAAGCAGAAACTGAAATAATATATGATCACCAAGCCACCACTAAAAAAGATTCTCTAAGGAATTCTGCACACAGAAGATGAAAGCAAATAAAACCACGAGAGGACGGGCAGTATCAAACCACAGGAGAAGAAAAGACAAGGAATCAGAGAGTAGCATCAATTCACCTACACACAATCCAATCCTTAAATAACAAAAACAACTAAATGCAGGAATCACCACATACCTATCAATATTAACACTGAATATCAATGGACTCAACTTCCCCACCAAAAGACATCATTTGGCAAACTGGATTAAAAAGGAAGATCCAACAATCTGTTATTTACAGGAGACCCATCTCATTGACAGAAATAAACGCTGGCTTAGGGTGAAAGGCTGGAAGAAGTTTTACCAAGTCAACGGTCCTCCAAAACAGGCAGGAGTAGCAATACTAATATCAGACAAAGTAGACTTCAAACTGGCATTGATCAAATGAGATAAAGAAGGACACTTTGTACTAATAAAAGGGGAAATACACCAAAAGGTAATAACAATTATCAACCTATATACACCCAGTGTCAGTGCCCCCAGTTTCATCAAACATACTCTAAAGGACTTAAAAGCACATATAGACTTGAACATAGTAGTAGTGGGAGACTTTAATACCTCCTATCACCAATACACAGGTCATCCAATCAAAAAATCAATAAAGAAATTCCAGAAACAAATGACACCATAGATCAAATGGACCTAGAGGATGTCTACAGAATATTTCATCCAACATCCACACAATATAAATTCTTCTCAGCAACCCATGGAACTTTCTCCAAAACTGATTATATCATAGGGCACAAAACAAGCCTTAGCAAATATTAGAAAATAGAAGCAATCCCCTGTATTTTATCTGATCACAGGGCATTAAAACTAGAACTCAACAACAAAAACAACAGCAGAAAATATGCAAACAGTTGTAAGCTTAATGACACATTGCTCAATGATCAGTGGGTCATCAATGAAATAAAAGAGGAAATTAAAAGTTTCCTAGAAGTTGATGAAAATGAAAACACAACCTACCAGAAATTTTGGGACACAGGAAAGGCAGTCCTAAAAGGAAAGTGTATAGTCATGAGTGCATATATTAAAAGGACAGAAAGATCTCAAATAAACGACCTAATACTACATCTGAAACTCCTAGAAAAACAAGAACAAGCAAAACCCAAATCAAGCAAAAGGAGAGAAATAATAAAAATAAGGGCCAAAATTAATGAAATAGAGATTTTAAAAAAAACATACAGAGAATCAATGAAACAAAAAGCTGGTTCTTTGAAAAAATAAACAAGGGGACTAGGAACTAGAGAAAAGAATTAACTTAGAAGGTAACACACATGCACAGGAAATTAATGTGAATCAACTCCCTATATAGCTATCCTTATCTCAACTAGCAAAATCCCTTGTTCCTCCCTATTATTGCTTATACTCTCTCTTCAACAAAATTAGAGATAAGGGCAAAATAGTTTCTGCCGGGTATTGAGGGGGTGGGGAGGAGAGGGAGGGGGTGGGGTGGGTGATAAGAGAGGGAGTGGGGGGAGAAATGACCCAAGCATTGTATGCACATATGAAATATAAAAAAATAAACAAAATTGACAGACCCCTGGCAAACCTGACTAAAATGAGAAGAGAAAAAACCCAAATCAGTAAAATCAGAAACGCAAAAGTGGAGATAACAACAAACACCATGTAAATCCAGGAAATGATCAGAGACTACTTTGAGAGCCTATAGTCTAATAAATTTGAAAATCTTGAAGAAATGGACAGATTTCTAGAAACTTACAACCACCCAAAACTGAACCAAGAAGATATTAACCACTTAAACAGATCTCTAACACCTAATGAAATTGAAGCAACAATAAAGAGTGTCCCAAAAAACAAGAGTCCATGACATGACAGATTCTTTGCTGAATTCTATCAGACATTTAAAGAAAAACTAATACCAACTCTCCTTAAACTTTTCCACAAAATAGAAAGGGAAGGAACACTGCCTAACTCATTCTATGAAGTCAGTATTACACTCCTAAAACCAGACAAAAACACATTCAAAAAGGAGAACTATAGGCCAATCTCCTTAATGAAATTGACGCAAAAATCCTCAACAAAATAATGGCAAACCAAATTCAACAACACATCAAAAAGATTATTCACCACGACCAAGTAGGCTTCATCCCAGGGATGCAGGGGTAGTTCAACATACGAAAATCAATAAACATAATAAACCACATTAACAGAAGCAAAGACAAAAACCACTTGATCATCTCAATAGATGCAGAAAAGGCCTTTTACAAGATCCACACCACTTCATGATAAAAGCTCTAAAAAGAATGAAGAATAGAAGGAATGTACCTCAACATTATAAAGGCTATGTATAACAAGCCTATAGGCAATATCATACTTAATGGGGAAAACCTGAAACCATTTTCCCTAAAATCAGGAAAGAGACACTCTCCCCACTCTTATTCAACATAGGCCTGGAATTCCTAGCCAGAGCAATAAGGGAAGAAGAAATAATAAAAGGAATAAAAATAGGTAATGAAAATGTCAAAGTATCTCTATTTGCAGACAACATGATCCTATATCTCAAAGACCCAAAAACTCCTAGACACCACAAACAGCTTCAGCAATGTGGCAGAATACAAAATTAACTCGCAAAAATCATTAGCTTTTCTATACACCAACAATGAACAAATTGGGAAAGAAAATATGAAAACAATTCCATTTACAATAGCCGCAAAAATCAAATACTTAGGAGTAAAATTAGCTAAGGATGTGAATGACCTTACAAGGAGAGACTAAGGACGACTACAGAAGGTGGAAAGACCTCCATGCTCATGGATTGGTAGAATCAACATAGTAAAAATGGATATACTACCAAAAGCAATCTACATGTTCAATGCAATTCCCATCAAAATCCCAATGACATTCATCAGAGATTGAAAAATCTTCCCTAAAGTTCATTTGGAAACACAAGAGACCACAAACAGCTAAGGCAATGATTAGCTCAAAGAGCAATGCTGGAGGTATCACAATACCCAACTTCAAAATATACTACAGAGCCATAGCAATAAAAACAGCATGGTACTGGCACAAAAGCAGATATGAAGACCAGTGGAACAGAATAGAAGACCCGGATATGAATCCACAGAGCTATGCCCACCTTATTTTTGACAAAGGCACCAAAAATATACAGTGGAGAATAGACAGCCTCTTCAACAAATGTTGCTGGGAAAGTGGTTATCTGCCTTCAGAAAACTTGAACTAGATTCATGTCTATCACCCTGTTCTAGTATCAACTCATAGTGGATTAAGGAACTTATATGAGACCTGAAACTCTGAAGTTAGTAAAAGAAGGAGCAGGGAATAATCTGGAGGCAATAGGTATAGGCAAGAACTTCCTCAATAGAACTCCAGCAGCCCAGCAACTAAGAGAAAGGATGTACAAATGGGACTACATGAAATTAAAAAGCTTTTGCACAACAAAAGAAATGGTTTCTAAACCACAGAGATGGCTTTTCACCCACAGAGTGAAAAACAAAGAAGAGGGCAACTGAACTTAACAGAAACTTTTTAAAGGAAGAAATCCAAATGGCCAAAAAATACATGAAAAAATGTTCACCATTCTGGCCATAAAGGAAATGCAAATGAAAACCACACTAAAATTCCACCTCACTACTGTTATAATAGCTATCATCAAAAACACCACCAACAACAAATGTTGGCAAGGATGCAGGGAAAAAGGAACCCTTGCACACTGCTGATGGGAATGCAAGCTAGTACAACCACTTTGGAAAACAATATGGAGGCTTCTTAATAAACTAAACATAGATCTGCCATGTGATCCAGCAATACCACTTCTAGGTATATGCCCAAAGGAATGTAACTCAGGTTATTCCAAAAGCACCTGCACACCCATGTTTGTTGCAGCACAATTCACAATAGCCAACTCATGGAAACAGCCAATATGCCCAACTACTGACAAATACATTAAGAAAATGTGGTATTTATACACAATGGAATTTTACTCAGCCACAAAATGAATGAAATTTTGTCATTCACAAGTAAATGTATGGAACTGGAGAACATCATCTTAAGCGAAGTTAGCTGGGCTCAGAAGGCCAAAAATCGCATGTTCTCCCTCATATGTACATTTTAGATCTAAAACAAATGTAGTAGTATTATTGGACATGGGTCACATGCTAAGGGGAGAATGCATACAGGAGGAATAGGGAAAGGGAAGGAAACCAAAACTTGAATGTGTTTGATGTGTCCACTGTAGAAGAGAGAATAAAGTGATCTTATACTGACAGTGGCCATTATGGGAAGGAGACTGGGAAGTAGTGAAGAGGTCTGGTAGAGATGAACCAATTTGGGTTGTAATACACTTGTGCATGGAAGCAATGCTAAAAATCTCTCTGTATAACTATCCTTATCTCAAGCTAGCAAAATGCTGTTTTTCTTATTATTGCTTATGTCTTCTCTTCAACAAAATTGGAGAAGAGGGCAGAACAGGTTCTGTCTGGAAGCAATTGGGTGGGGTAGAGGGGAAGGGGCAGGGAACGAGATGACCCAAACAATGTATACACATATGAATAAATGAATAAACAATAAAAAGAAAGAAAATAGGGCCTTGCTCTTTGCCTTAACCATAGAAATGAATGTGAAATGATAAAAGGTCTTGAGCTCATCTCAAGATCATCCTGTGTTGTCATTTTCTCACCCTTTACACAATAAATGTCAAAAAGAAGAGCCTTTTCTTAGTATGGATGATTTATATCATTAAAGGAACTGCATAGCATCCTGAGGAGATAAGGACTTAACTTTTTCTAGAATGTATGCATTTCACCAGACTCACAAGAGCTAGTCATGACTAGAAAAAAATTGATGGGAAGACACTACTCTCTCTCTAATGTATTGAAGACTTGAACTTAGTTTTTAACAGAAATCTCCTATCTCTCCTTCTATCCCACCTGCTACAGTGAGTCCTCATACAATCAGGAACAAGAAATACATTCTAAAGTCTGGAAGATCAAATAGAGCTGTAGACTTCTGGAATTAGGTGTAGGCCCTGCTCCAGTAACCACAGCCAGTGGAATGCACTTTTATATTCTCAAAGAGTAAAGATATTCTTACCAATTATTAAGATCAAGTCAAAGGAATGCTGAATGGGGCTGATCCCCTGGTTCTGGTATACTATTGACAACTGTCTTGGGCTTTCTAGCCAATTGCCAGGGTAAGACATGAAGATAGGGAAAGGGAAATAATTAGAAATGTTTTCACACTCATTTAGTACAGATTGAGCATATTATTATATAAACGTTAATGTGTCACAAAAATAGAATTATTGACAATTCTTGGCAGTGATTGAAGCTGAAAACTGCTCCTTTGGGTGGCATTTTGCAAACAACCTGAATTGGGTGTGGGAAAGAGGAAGAAGGGTCAGGAGATGAGATTATCATCATGGGAATTTTTCCTGCCTGTTCAAGCTGTCGCTTATTAATTGCATTCAGCTTTTGTCACCATTGGTAAAAGAGAGTGACTAGAATTGTGAATATGAATCTGTACCGCCTTTAAATACATTTGTAACCAAAGACTGATTGACTGGCACAACTGGGTTTACATTTTAAATAGCTTTTTGGCATGCTTCCACCACCTAATACAATACAGATAATTCTCTGACAGTGTGCCAAAGATAACGCAATTATCATTGAGTTTCCTTAGACATGTTTTGTATTATCTGTTTAAGAGAATCCTATTTCCTTGCTATAATGTAATCTAACTTGGATCTGACTATCTTAAATTAGACAGATAGTTTAAAGATAAAAGGGTGAACTGGGAATTTACTAAGGTGCTGACTATCTGTGCCTTTCCTGTGAAATTGCGTCTTCTGTGTAATCTGTGTCAATAAAGGAGCCACAACCTACACATCTGCCTCCCTATCGACATCTACAGTAGCTTCAAGATATTTCTGTGAGCATTTTCAGTTATTATGCTCCTAGAAAGAGACCTAGACAGAATGTTTAATTCATTTCCCTTCCTCTAGGTGGACTCTACTGGAGCTACTCCAGCGTGTTCTGTCCCAAGTTTAAGGTGTTTGCACATGCAAGGTCCTTCTGCCTCTGCCTGCCCCAGCCAATAATCCATAGCACTGTCTACTACCCTCTTTTCACAGAAAGTTCTTTATATATGACATAACTTACTGACACTGTAGTTTTTTCCTCATTTTCCCTCAATAGAGATTTACACTACTATCTTCTTATTCATGTTGTAATGATTTATAATTCCTGGAAACCACAATTAAGTCACTCTTTAGTCCCCCCTAAAAGACTATTAGACTTCCTACAATTTCTTTTTCCTTTCAGGCCTCAGTGCTAAAGATCTGTTAATCAGCTATTTGCTCTTCTTGGCCCCTGTCTAGTTCTCTGAATTCATAGAGTTCGTAACTGCTTCTATTGTCACAGTCAGCATAGGTGAAGACTTGGATTACTAGGGATAAAAAGCAGACATTCAGTGAAACTAAGAAACATGCCACTAAAGACATGGTTTGCAAAGGGAAAAAGTGCAACATTTTATTTTGGTCAACACCAAATATGTTTGGGAGAATTACATTTATTTATATCACAAATAATAAAAGTAATCAGAAACCACCTAAATTCTTTCAGAAAATAGTTTAGCCACCGCACAGGAAGATATTTATGTTTCTCATTCACTCATATATCATTTTAATGGAAGGAAATCTCTCATACCAATCAAAACAACTACAAAGTTGCCATCCTCAGGCAGATTCGGTGGAGGACAGGGGTTCAATGTTGCCTTCCCTACGTTTATTTTATTTTCACTGAACAGGTGGCCAGACTAACATAACACAATGTAAACAATGTCTGGTCAATAGCCCATTAGGAATCTTTTCCTTTCTGACTGATCAATTGTTTGTTTGAAAAACTCAGTGCATATGTGCCAAGCACTATCCTAAGCATTTCATAAATTAGTTCATTTAATAATCATGAAAATCCCTGTTTAAGGAATTCAAGGTACAGAGTTATTAAATAACTTGCCTAATAGGTAGTAGGGCATAGATTGAAACTCAAGATTGAGAAAGACAAAAACCACATGTTCTTACTAATATGAAGAATCTAGATCTAAAATCAATCAATCAATCAACCAACCAACCAACCACTCAATAAATATAATGACATGAGTGTACAATTTATGACTGTTTGGTGAGGGAGCCAGGGATGGAGGAGGGTGAAAGGAGAGAGTGAAGGGAGAGTGAATATGGTTGAAGTACTTCATATGTATGTATGAAAATAGAATAATGAAGCCCATTAAATTGCTTTAAAAGGGATGATGGGGGTTTAAGAAAGTAATAGAGGGGGAGAATTTGATCAAAGTACATAATATGCATGTGTAGAAATATCTTAATGAGACCCCTTTGCACAATTAATATACACTAATAAAAAAGAGAAAAAATGAAACACTTCTTAAGGCTATATAAAAAAGAAAGAAGCAGAGAAAGAAAGCAAAGAAATCCAGACAGTTTGATTGCAGAGTCTGCCTAATTAATTACCATACATCTCTGTCTTTTTTACTTTCTTCATTCCACCTTCTCAACCCACCTCGCATTCAAGACTATACCTAGACTCTTCTAAGCTCTTCATTTTCCAGTAATTTTCTCTGGCTTATTATGTATGTACATAATGCAAGATTCGGGAAGGGAGGTGATTAGAAGAAATGGCCCTGTGTAATTGGTAAGCTGTCTTTTACTTCGTACATTTTGTTTTCTGCTTTTCCCCACATTGATTATAATGAAATGTTTCTCCCCTGCTGCTTAATCAATTGCTTTTCAAATGGTAAAACAGAAAACCTGATGAGAAATTTGGATGATTCTGTTGATTCCTTCCGTGTTTGTGATTGGCTTGGACTGAGAGCCTGAACTTTGCTCTGACTCCATTTCCTGCAGTGCCTGTATACTTGAAGTGAGACCAAATTCTACATCACCTCCAAAACAATTTTGGGATGGTAGTGGGAGAGATTTTGTTAAAATACAAATTTCTTGGCTCTGTTCCTGACTCATTGACTTAGAATTTTAGGCAGGAGACCCAGGAAAGCATGTGTATAGTAGCAAGCTCACCTTCAATGATCCTGATCCATGCTGTCACAAGAAGTTTTCTGAATGTCAAGCTGAAGAATTAATGTAGAACTTTTGAATAAATGCAAATGCCCTGGTCCTTCTACCTGACAGTCTGTGCAGAGGTGTGGTGCTAAATCACAGCCATCTTTCTAAACCAAAAAAAATCCTGATTTATAGTATTTGCCACTTTTGATGGTATAAATAATCCCACCATGGTTTATTTCAAGGTACATACATGAGGTCACTGAACTCAGAGTTGTAAGACATGTACACAGTTGATTCTTGCAAGTATTCATGAGACATACTAGATGGGTGAATATGAGGCAGTGAGAATAGGAAGTTGGCAGTTGCATAGGAACTAATGTAGCTGTAGTGGCTAAACCCAGCTCTTTCTCACTCATTTTCTATGGAAAACTGAATTTTCTATGTCTTTATGCACACTGTACCCAGGTTCAGGATTGTACTTTCCCTTCAGCTATTTCTGTAGAAATTTTGTATATCCTTTGGAAGGCCCAGCTCATTGGTAGCTTCTTCCTTGAAGTCTTCTCTGTGTCATTTTCACTGTAAATATATGTGTCCTTTTCCCACCCCTATGGGATGGTTATAAAGCTGATAGCCTGGTAACATGGTATAGGAAAGCACTAGAGCATGATGACAAAGCATAGGTTTTAGGATCAGACATATATGAACTCAAACTTTAATTCCATTATTGAAGTGCTATGTAGAGAGGTAAGTAGGTCTCTCTAAGCCTCGGTTTATATAGATGTAAAATGGGGATAAAAGTTATCTTTCAGGGTCACTGGAAAAGATGAGTAATAACTTATAGGAAGTGCTAGACACTAAGTGCTTAATAAATTGTAGATATTATTTGTCTTATACCAAAAAAATGCCACTGTACTTTGCTTCTTCAAGAATTTAGTATTAAAGGCACAGGTTACAGTGTAGCTTTGCTTTTGTCAATCCTGAATACCATTCTTCTACCCACCTAACTAAAATGGCAGCATTTGAACTTGTCTCTGGTGACTCTCAGCTTCATCCCAAGATTTCATCAGGGTTTCCAGTTCATGCAGAACTGTATTAAGTTGTCCTACATACTACCAGGCTGTTATTGGCTGACTTGCCTGAAATCCACTCACACTCCTTTCTCACCCTCTTCCTATCCATAAGGGTGATGAATAAATGAGAAGGGGTAAGTTTTAAGTTGGGGGTTGAGATGGCACCCATAGTATCAGTGTGTCAAAATTCACTTGTCAAGCACTGTGGTGTGCTTGAGTGGCAGCTAGGTTCAGTTGTCTGTGAAGTGATGAAAAGGTTGTCAAAGAAATAACCAATACCAATCCATCACCTCAAATTTTGACCTGCAGGCAGAAAACAGTCAGATGTGTCTGGTATTCACAAGCCAAGGCCTTGTTCCCCCAAGGCCATTACTGACAGGGTGGCATCCAACCTTGCATAATTTATGGTGTCTAAAGTCTTTCTGCAATACTCTTGTTTAAGCTAAGAAGATTGCTATACTAAGTATCACCAGATGCAGGAGGAACTGTTATTTGCTGATGCCACCTATGTAGAATTGAGCTTATCAGGTTATTTAGTAATTTAGTAATGCTGAGTGAGATTCTGGCAAATGAGGTATGTAATTGTGGCCAGAATGCGTTGTTGTGGACTGCTTCAGGAGTGGGTAGGGGGTAACATAGTGGCTGAATAGTAGGGTATGATGAGAGGAAGAATATACAGTATTGTTAAAACTAAACTTGACCATTCAGAAATGAGAGTGTTGTAGCTCAAGGGATAAACTTTCCAGATTTTACCATCTTGCCTCAAGTTGATTCTGGAGTCCAAGCTCAGAGCAGCTCTCTAAATTGCCAAGCATTGAGTGATTGAAGTCACTGTTGGCCTGGGCTGAGAAACAGGAGATAATGGTGTGACAATATTTGGACATACTTGTAGGCACTTGCTGACAGCCCAGGGACTGGTGGGTTTCAGAGCTGTATTTCAACAGCCTTTTTCAGTGCTTACTCTCTCTACCTGCAGAGATGCAGGGGTCCTAGAGGATATCAAAGAGTCAGAAATAAGGATTTGAGTAGCACTGAGAAAAATCAGTACTGACTCCTTTTTATGGAAGACCCCCTCCCCCCGCAGTTGAGGAGAGTGGTATTCGGTGAGGGCTGGGACCCATAATCATGACAGGCTTTGGTTAGACTTCATCCCTACGTGCCAAACCTAAAAATTCAAAGGAACTATTTCATTTTAATTTTAACAAAGCAAAAGACTTTGAGATAGGTGTTTTTTCTTTTCTTAAATTTAAAAATATTTTATTGAAAAGAATCATATATATTCAAGTCATACAATATGATGATTTGGTATATATACATTAGGAAATGATTATCATAGTCAAATTAATCAACACATCTATCACCACACATTACTCTTTTCCCTTGTTGCGAGTGGTGAGGACACTTAAAATCTGCTCTTTGATTTAATTTCAAGTAGACAACATAGTATTATTAACTATTGTGCATTAGAGCCCCAGACTTTGTTAATCCTATAACTGATGATTCATATACTTTGCTAATTTCTCCTAAACCCCCTTCTCCTGGCAACCACAGTGGCTTGAAATCTGCTTTTATGCCTTCAATTTTTAAAAATTCCACATATAGATGAGTTAATAAAATATTTGTCATTTTGTGTCTGGCTTATTTTACTTATCAAGCTGTGTTCTTCTCTCCATATAATCCTAATTTTATCTCAATAAGATCTGATTAGGTGGGAGTTATCTCAGAAGAAAATTTCAAATCAATTTACTAAAAACAAGCAACTACACCCAGAGACTTTCTTCACTGACTTCCTAATAAAGACAAAATGCTAGACACCCAAATACTATAAGGGTGAATGAAGCTTGACATTTATCCCCAAAAGTGTCCCTCCTTGGAAAAAAGAAACTCTGTAAGAATTCACCATCATTAATTTTCATTTAGCCAACTGATTTTCTTGTCCTCTCTTATCCAGTCTCTAAGGATGATGTTTTGTTTATTATTTCCATCCTTTGGAGGTGCTAGGCTGTTCTGTTCCACTCAATAAATATTTCCTGAACATTTATTATGTGTCAGGCACCATGCCAGGCATGGAGGCTAAAAACACAAATAATTATAATAGTTACAATTAAAATTTTTAATAGTTACAATTTATTGAGTATTGACTATGTGCCATCTACTTCAATGTATTCCTCCTTAAATTTTCCCCAAAGTCTTATGAAAATAGGGACTATTATCAGCTCCATTTTGTAATGGAAGAAATTGATGCACACAGAGGTTATGCAACTTCTACCACAGTCACAAGTGGTAGAAGTAGAACTTTAAACATAGTTGTTTATGATTCTTAAGTAATATTCCTACTGGATCATGTATATTACTGATAAGGACATTCCATTTTCTCATGTGAACCTCACAAAACCTTATTATTATCCCCATTTTAAAGATGAAGAAGCAGACTGAGAGGAGTTATGTGTAACTTGTCTGAGGTCATATGAAGAATAAGTGGTATAAGCACAATTTAATACCTGATCATCTGGCTCCAGATCATATGTGCTTAATAGTTATGTTCTATTGCTTACATGAAAGCAATCTATGATTATTACATGGAGATAAAGAAGTGAATAAAACATACAAGTGTCAATAAGATAGAACAAAGTAGGACCAGGAGACCAGATAGATGAGCCTAGAGCTGGCTGGTATTGCAAGTCAAGTGGATCAATGGAGTGTCAAAAAAAATTACCTGAGACAAGGAGCAGAAAACAAGTACCTTAGGTTCTTATACAGGAAGTAAAGCTCAGAAATATCAGATAAGCCAGATAGCAGCATAAATCCACCCAAAGAATTATATCTGTTATCACAACAGAAATCAGAAAATGCCCTGTCTTATGATATTGTGTGTGTTGCGTACATTCTTTGAGTGTGTCTGTGAAACTGAGTTTCTGTGAAATCATAATTAGAGTTCTTACTGTTTATCTTATAGTAGTACTGAGTAAAAAAGAAAATAATAGATATCAAGGTGTTATTCAAATGTTTGCATTTCTATTCAGTTTAGTTTTGGAGCTAATAGACCTATTTTCTGTTTTTTGCATTGTATAAGCACAGTCTAACCTTTTTGACTCTTGGTGATTAATTGACCCGAATCTATGTACCAGTTGCCTTTAGACATATCTAAAAATGAGAATCAACTTTTATTACATAGGTATCTCCCTAGAACCTCATTCTGAGTGATGTGGGCATAAAGCAAAGCTTTTCCTCAGTCATTTTTCCTATTGATTTTAATTTTTTAACTTGGCCACTTGGTTAAGGTAGAGGAGACTGGAGTGGGCTTTCCTGAATTTAACAGGAAATCTCTTTTGTTGATTTCTTGAAGTGTTAGGTGTAATTTTTCTTGCCTCCACACTCACTTGAAGGATAGTAAAGACTTTCCATAGTGTTTAATTAATCCCCACTGAGAGGAGTTTAGTTAAGGCCTAAAATCCTCACCTTGTTTTGTACCTAGTTTCAGGAAACAGGCATATTGATGATATGGCAGCTGCCATTACCACTTCTCATGTAGTAAAATGAGGAGGACTCAGCCATTTGCATAGTCCACAACTTCTTTAAGTCCAAAAAATAGTAGCAGTGTGGTAGGACTGTATCTTTCCTTTAGATTCAGAAGAACATGAATGAATCCAACTGGGCAAAGATGTGAGAAAAGGTCTTTATTTCCTCTTCCCACTAGTTATCTCGGTGACCTATCAACTATGCTTCTGCCAACAAACCATGAATTCAGAAAGATCACAATGGACATAGATGAGCTTGTGGCAGAAAAAAAGCTCAAGAAAACACCCGACATTCATCTCTTCCAAATTTGTTACTCGATTTATCCTTTAGTAATAACTGAGTTGAACACTCATTTGGAGTGTGACTTTTTCATGGTAGAGAGAGAGCAGAAGAAGCCTATTGTTCAGAATATATTGTTCTGGCCTAGAGCCAATGGACTTTGAGGCTGAGCCCTATTATAGCCCTTGATGCAAATAGAAAAACTCATGCTCTCAATCTAGCCTGAGCTCTTGGACACTTCATAGAGAGTCAAACTGCCTCCTACTAAAGGAATAGTAATTAAAAAGATGTTGTTGAACTTTTAAAACCTTTATGTTACAACTCCAGAATTTTTATTTATTGGAATTTTCTCAATAGTCACAAAATTCCTTGCTTTTGACTTTAGAATTAGATAAAACTCTTACTGGTTCTGTGACTTTGGGCAATTCAACTAATATTTCAGAGCAATAGTGTTGGTTTTGCACTGTCTAACTGAATTAATAATGTTCTTTCCTGTAGTTTAAATCTTAAATATTCCCTGAACACCCGTGTGTGAAAGGCTTGCTTGGTTCCCAGGGTAACACTATTGTGGCTTGGTGGAACCTTTGATAGGTGGGGCCTACTCAGTGGTCTTTATGTCTTTGGTAGTCTCTCTCTCTCTCTCTCTCTCTCTCTCTCTCTGAGGGGAGCAATCTTGCTCTGTCATACACTCAGGTCATGATGTGCTGTTTTACTATAGGCCCCAAATAATCAGGCCAAAAGATCATCAACTGTAGACTCCCAAACTGTGAACCAAAAACCATTTCTCCTTATAAATAGATTATCTCAGGCATTTGTTAGTGATAGAAAGGTAATAGCCTTCTTCACAGATACACAGTGAGGATTAAGTGCATACATAAAATAGCATAATGCCCTGCTACATAGTGGAAATTCAGCAAGTACCAATTTTCTTTCTCTTGTTGCTTTGGCATTATTTGGCAAGATGACATGAATACTTATTTGCCTCAAAACAAAACAAAAATTAAAAACTTTTTGCAACAAATGATAAGTGGTTGGCTTATTAACCAGCACACTCTTTATTTGCTGTAGCTTATGGGCTGGCTACACAAGTAGGGCATAGCCATTGAAAACAGAAAGCAATATTCCTGAAAACTTGTGTTCATGTGAAATAACTGAATTTCATGGGAATGTAGGCTGTCCCTTCCACTGTGCTTATACCATCCTTTACACTATATATTCCTGGAGAATAGGAGGCCCTGCATTTTTTGGCCTCAATACAAGAGTGCTGTCACCATTGTTATGGTAACCCATAGAACTCTTGGTCAACTTGACAATTAGTGATTTTCATGTGATGCACAAGGTCTGCCAGCCATGAGTAATCTTACCCACCCATCTGTACTAAATTCTCCTTTACTTCTGTCTTTGCCAGAGCAACTGAGTGACTGGGAAGAAGCCAGATTTATGTACCTCTTTTTGTACTAATAAATCTGGTTTTTGATTCCTACTTCAAGCAGGTGGGCTCAACAGCACTTCACCCATTAAAATATAAGCCTGGATGACTTGATTTATCACTGACAAACAATTTCATTATGATTGATTGGTGCTTAATGCAGCAAAAAAGGGACAAAGTGCTTAGTACAGCATTTATGATTCTGGTACGGTGACTGCTTATATTCACCCTAGCCTTTGGATTTATGTACTATTTATCAAGTGGGAGGGTACACTTGGCTTCTTAGAGGTGTTTGGTGTTTCTGTTCTTATAGTTTACAATTCAGACTTTCCTGTTTTCAGTAATCAAGTAGCTTTACTTTCCTTTCTCTATCCCAATTGTTTCTGGCAGCAAAACTGAGAAATATTACCAAGGTCTGCTAATAGAATTATTTGCCACAGATGGTATCAAATACAAATGAACAGATATTTTGTTTTAGCTTAAAAGTAATCTCTTGTTCTCCACACCCAACAGATTTTAGTGGTCTTAGTCAAGGACAAATGGATAAAAACTACCCTAGGCCAGAATACTGCTTCCTTCCTAGCAAGTGACACAGCCATACCTTAAATCTGAGTCAAACCTGAGTCTTCAGTTTACTCAATAAAAGGTAGTGTTTCTGTGTCTAAGTTTGAATTTCTGGGCTTCCTCTTCTAAGTTCCCAGAATTTTGTTGCACTTCATAGCAACCATGTTCCTTTGGTTTGGACTGAAAACAACACCTTAAGTGATTTCATCGAGAGAACTATCATATGTCTTATAGGTAGCATAAGATTGACTATGTCTTCTCTAAAGGTAGAGTTTGAACACACTCTGTGTAGTAATGCAACTGAGTCCCAAAGCTCTAAAGCAGTTCTTCTCAAACTATTAGATGATATCTTTTTAGCTATTATGACTTAAGCTAAAGTGTAAATGTTAGTTTCATCCAATTAAAATGCCCTGCTATCAGAACTCTATAAGGTCTAGCCAAGCCCTCACTGAAAAGTTGAATCTGGCACCCTTCCCAGAAGGTCAACAGTGTGGCTTTATTGGTGCTTCAAGGAAGAAGCCTTTCCCAAGACAAGGATTCTGGCTTCACTCCTACTCTGTCCTTGGCTGTTTAAATCTGGGAAATATTATCATGAGCATATTGGGAAATCTCAGCTCCCAAGAGGCTACTTAGAATAAATCTGAAGAAATGATCCATTTTAGAGCTGTAATGTTTGTGTAAATAGCTCCTTACAACTATTCATATGGAGTCATGCATCCCAGTCTGTATTAAATGCTTTGGCAACCAAGAAAGCTATTGCTTTGGAGGGAGTATGAAAGAAATGAAAAGAGGAGAGAAGGTGTGAAACAACTGAAGCTGCAGTGTTAGTCCAAGTACTAGGGAATGGAAGAGAATGGCTTGAATGAAGGTATCAGCTTACAACCAGCTTGTATTTTGGTCTATCTTTGATGAACTGGTTTAAGGAATCTAGTGTCATAACAACTTTTTCTCCATATGGTTTGCTGCTTCTTCTGTGTGATTTAAACAAGTGATGAAACCTCTACAAGTCCCAATGTCTTTATTTGTAAAATGGGACCTCTCAATGTCATTATGAACATTAAATATTCTTCCTTTTCCCTTTCCATTGTACAGTACTTATTCCACATTCTTCTAGGTACACACACACATGCACACATTTCTCTTTCAGAAAAACCTAAAAGTAGAGAAATTCACAATATCCAGTCACAAACCAGAGACAATATCATGAATTAACAGAGATATCACAGACAAGTTGTGGATTAAGTCAGGACCACGATGATAAAAAGCAAAGCAGTACTGTGGTCGGAAGAATAATATCCCATTCCACAGGCAGATATTCATATCTTAATCCCTAGAATCCATGAATATGTTACATTACCTCACAAAGGGGAGTTTGTTTATGCAATTAAGATAAGAATTTTGAAAGAAGGCATTTTTCTGAATTACCAGGATGGGCCTAAAGTAGTCACAAGAGTCCTTATAAGAGGGCCAAGAAGGTTAAAGTTAACAACAGAAGAAGAGATTGGAGTGCTGCTTCAAGGAGAAGAGCTTTAGGGATGATGATTCATTAAAAATGGGCAGCCTGTAGAAGCTGGAAAATGCATGGAGATAGATTCTCCTCCTAAAACTCCCAAATTCTAGTAAGCAATCCTAGATTCTAGGGCAATCTCCTCTTCTTGATTAGGACTAATATTCTGTAGTGTGAGGTCAGCTGCCATGATGATTTTATTTTAGAGGTACCCAAAAAGACTGCCTTGCTTATAGAAATTCACATTAGAGTCATGGAAGGAAGACTTCCACGGTTTATTGAGGGAGGTGAGATAAGACAACATGGGGAAGAGTGGATAGCTACATAACTATTCTGATCTTATAATTCACCGCATATACAAGGGCTAGACTTTTGCCCAAAGAAACAAGGCAGGGACCTTCAACTTGATATCTCTTGAAGCTGAATGGACTCTGAAGGCAAGTGCACAAGAGAAGTATTGTAATCATCAGAGGGGCAGATGGTTACTAAGTGTTAATTGGCAATTTCTTTAGAGCTTTGTTCCTGCATTACTCTAGGTTAAGAGCAAAATAAGGGATGGAAACAGACTTTTTTCTCCAAGTCTTTACAGCCTAATTGTTAATATCCTATCAGATTTTAAGAGTAAATTAGTCTGAGCATTGCTACAGTTGAGACACATACTCTATGCAGGTTTCTGCTATATTTTTTAAATTTTTTAAATTCTTTTTTATTTTATTGTTTTATATTTCTTTTTTAAAGAATGCATATATTTTAAGTTTTTATTTTTTCTCTCCCCTCTCCTCCCATTCCTGGAATAGTTTCAGCATGTCTCATTTTTCCATTTAAATAAATATGCACACAACATTTTCACCATATTCACCCTCTGACACCCTTTTCTTATATCCTTCCCCCTCTTACTGGTACCAACTCCTCAAATAGGACCTGTTCTCTGTTTTTGTAAGGAAAAAAAGGACATCTGTCTTACTCAAGAGTATATTATTCCTTTGAAAATGTTCTGTTCAGTTCAGTTGCCCATTTCTTTATTGGGTCATTGATTGGAAACAACACAAGGAAACTCCCTGTGTAGCTATCTTTATCTCAAACTAGCAAAAATGTCATGTTTCTCTTTTTATCTTTAATCTTTTTCTTCTACAAAATTAGAGAACAGAAGGGCAGAACAGGTTCTGTGGGGGGGATGGTTGGCACTGGTGGGAGGGGTCAGGTGGCTTGGAAAGGGCTAGGAGCATGAGCATGGTGCAAATAATGTACACAAATGTATGTAAATGTAAAAATGATACCTGTTGAGACACTTCTAAGGATCAGGGAAGGGGTATGAAGGAGAGCAGTGGAGGGGTGAATCCAAATATGATATATTTGATGCATTGTAAGAACCTTTGGAAATGCCACAATGTACCCACACACAGCACAGCAAAAAAAAAACATTAGGAATAATAAGCAAACATGACAATCGATATAAATTTTTTTTAAAAAACAAACTATTTTTATGCTGGACAAGGTGGCTCATGCCTATAATCCCAACTGACCAGAAAGGGAAGATCAGGAGGATCATGGTTTGAGGAAAACCTGGAGTAAAATTTAGTGAGATCTCATCTCAACAGATAATCTGGGCATTGTGGTGGTTCATGCATGTAGTGCCAGCTATGCAAGATGTGTAGGTAGGAAGATCACAGTCTGAGACCAGCACCAAGCAAAATCAGGAGACCCTGTCAGAAAAATAAGTAAAACAAAAGGGCTGGGGACATGACTCAAATGGTAGAGCACCTACCTACCAAGAATGGGACTCTGAGTTCAAATCCTCCTACATAACTCCCCCCGACAAAACCTGCAAAACAAACCAAAACAAATATTCCAGTATATGCACAGTGCCTTACATAGAGAAGAAAGCACTTACCATATTCTTTTTGAGTTGCTATTTGTTCAGAGTCAAATAATGCTGAGTGAGCCCTAGTAAGGCTGGGATGTGGAGAAAGCTAAAAGCCATGGTCTATTGGAGAAATATATTATTCTCTTTTAGAATGAGGAAAGTGACTCACTGCCTAGTGACCCCTTTTTCAGAGACAATTGTCTGAAGAATATGGGTCTTACTACTAAACAAATGTGCCCATTGATCCCATTGAGATATTTTTAAAATACATATATTGAATTTATGATACCCTGCCAATATTAGTGAGCTTTCCATCACTATGACAAAATACTCGAGATAAACAATTTATGAAGAGGAAATATTTATTTTGTCAAGAGATTTCAGAGGTTTAAGTCAATGGTCTCTAGGCAAGGTTGCTTTGGGCCTGTGGTGAAGCAAAACATCATGGTACAAAACAAAGCTTCTTACTTCATGGCAGCTGGGAAGGAAAGAGAGAGTGAAAGGGTGTGGGATCTAAATATCCCCTTCAAGGACATGCCCCCAGTGACCTAATTTCCTGTTTTTAAAAGTTCCATATGTTTCATTAGTGGTATAAGCTGGCAATCAAGCCTTCAACACATAACCTTTGGAGTAACATTTAAGATTCACATCATAATAATACATCCAAAATTTGTACAATTAAAATTAAAATGCAGAAATGTGAAAAGGATAACACCCATGGTCCCCATCACCACAAATAATTGTAATTATTTTGTTTTATTTGCTTCTACTCTGCAAAGTAAAGTCAATTAGTCAATATAACATGATAGTTAAGCTAAATTTCCCTTCACCACTACCCCAGTGTCATTCCTGTCTGCATTAAAGACAAGCAATTCAAAATATTTCATAGTTTTATATGTGTCACCATAAACAACAGATCTTGTTTTTTGTGTTATGATTTTCATATTCATAATACTAGCATCATGCTTATCATTCCATGTCTTACTTTATATTAGTTTTTTAGATATGCCCATGGTGACATATACCATACTAGTTAACTTCTTATAATCCATCTTAATTTTTAATTCCATTTAATTTTTCTGCTCCCCTCTTAAAAGAAAACTAAGATATTTTTACTTTTATTGATATTGCAAGGAGTGCTAGAATGTCCTTTTGCTATATAATGTAGAGCAGCTTGATTCCTTTCATGTTCTCCATCTTACAAATAAAAAGAATCTGTGGACTTAATAATCATGAAGCTGAAAGAAAGAAAGAAGGTGAACTGCTGTCTGGATCTGGGGACTTAAGGAGTTACTTTGCTTGGTGTACTTTTTCCCTCTTATATATCCCAGACAGGATGTAGCAGTAGACCCCCAACCTGAAACCACCAAGCACGGACAGAAAACTCCAAACAGTAGGAAAGGGTGGCCTAAAAATCAGAAAATCTCCTTGGCAATACCTGCCCTAGTTCAGCTAACCACCAATGGAAAAATTACCCCCCAGTCCTTGTGGTTTCAGAGGAGCCGAGCAGAAACTGATATTCCATACCATCTTCCCACTTTGCAGGAGAAGACCACACTGTGATTCTTCACTGGGAAACAAGTCTTTGGCCCAGCCCCTAAATAGTGAAATAGATGTAGTGCTCTGAACCCTTCTACATGGGTATTCTTGGCACACAGAGTGAGGAGCTGATCTTCTACTTACCCCTTTCTCACTGCATGCCCTCATCTTCTGCTATGCAGAAATAGGTGATATTCTGTTTCCCTTCCTGGGATGATACTGGAAGGACTGAGCATCAGGAGGTGACTTCTTGTCTGCTATATGTCAGATGAAGGTGACCCTCAGAGTTCCTGTCAAGGTAGTGCCAGTGGGCTTAGAAGGAAATCATGTTTCCACCCCAGTCTAACATCAACAAATTGAGACAAGAAGAAGCAATGTTGGGATAGTAGGCCTTGCAGCTCTCCCTCATGGCAGCAGGACCCAGGGGGTGAGTTGAGTCTCCATTTCCACTCAACAAAAATAAGACTGAATGATGAAGTATAGGTCAGAGGAAGTTGGCATCCTGCTTTCCCTATTCATGGTGTTGGCTTGGACCAAAGGGAAGTTGAATGTCCAATGTCCATGGCAGTGACAAGGCAGAGAATCCTGTCATCAGGGCCCTGAGGTTACTCATCTACTTGGTATAAGACAGCACATCAAACTCAGTGGGAAAATGTCAGTAGGACTAAGAATATTGATGAACTTCCATCTTACTATCTGTGATGGGGTGTGATTTAGTGTGAAGTTTTGCCAGGATGGTATTAACAGTAAAAAGAAGCTAAATATCCGCTCCCACTTGTACCTGCACGCCACAAGAGACATGGTGACTACCTACTACAAAGAAGATTAAATAGGATCCAGAGTCTCACAGCATTGTACCTAAATATCCCAAATACAATTGGAAATCAATTGAGAAGACTTGGGTATTGGGATTGTTTGATTTTAAAGTAGCAATCATAACAAATGAAAGGTAGCTTAATAAAGAAATACAAAAAGTAAAGAAGAATACAAAATACAAAGAAGTTCATATTATAGAGCAGAACTTTGATCATATGATGAGGTGAGAGCACACAAGGGAGGTATGTGTATAGGTAAGACACCTAAGAAACTAGATGGCATTTGTTGCCCTCAACGCAGAGAAACTAAAGCAGATACTTTGGGGCAACTGAGGCCAATAGGAGAGGGGGACCAGGAACTAGAGAAAAGGTTAGATCAAAAAGAGTTAACCTAGAAGGTAACACATATGCACAGGAAATTAATGTGAGTCAACTCCCTGTATAGCTATCCTTATCTCAATTAGGAAAAACCCTTGTTCCTTACTATTATTGCTTATACTCTCTCTTCAACAAAACTAGAGATAAGAGCAAAATAGTTTCTGACTGGTAGCAAGGGGGGAGAGGGGGAGACGGAGTGGGTGGGAGGGTAAGGGAGGGAGTGGGGCAAGGGGGAAGAAATGACCCAAACATTGTATGCACATATGAATAAAATAAAAATTAAAAAAAAGAAAAATACAATGACTTGGAAAATTTAAAAACTCCATGGAAAGGCTCAATAGTACATTGGATATTAGGCAGGAAAGAATCAATGAACTCAAAGAAAAAACAATGGAAATTTCCCAATCTCAACAAGAGACAGAAAATAGACTGAAAAAATTATAAAACTGAAGAAAGCCTTGTGAATGATGAGCAAAAACAAAAGATATAACATTTCTGTTATTAGAGTCCTGGAAGACAAGGAAAATGAGTGGAAGCTGAAAAAAACAAATTGAAGAAATAGTGGCTAAAAACTTCCCAAGAAGGGCTAAAGGCATAAACATACATATTTAAGAATCTATGTGAACCCCAAACATGATAAATAGAAGGAAACCTACACCAAGCTCTCATGATAATCAAACTTTTGAAAACTAAAGATATGAAAAAATCTTAAAGAAGCCAGAGAAAAACATTAAACTATCCAGCAGGAGCCAAATGTCAATGAATTTACCATGTGAAGTCATAAAAGCCAGAAGGAAATAACAGAAGGAAATATCAGTACCATTTTTTACATGTGACAAAAGTATCCTTCAAAAATGAAGGGAAGGACCAGGGGTATAGCTCAGTGGTTGCATGCATGCTTAGAGTGCATGTGTGAACAGAAGCAAACAATAGAATGGGTAAAAATGGAAGTAAATATTATAGACTAACCTTCTTATCAGTTTTTTAAATTGCTTTATAGTTAAAACAAAAATTATAACATCATTTAATATAATGCCCAAAGTGAAGACAGGAAAATCTTTAAATATTTATATTTAAAAAATGAAGAAAGTAAAAGTACCTAATGGATACTCATTTCACTTGAGATGGCAAAATATTGGTACAGGTAGAATATGATATGCTACATATATACACATATAGATATAGATGAACACACACACACACACACATATATATATATGTATATAACTATGTGGTTATAAATAGAACATAGAGCAACCACTCAGAAATATAACTCTTCTATAAATTATAAAACACAAATATATTAAAGCAAATTAAAATGTAATTCTACTTAATGATTAAATGATCTGAAAGAAGGCCTGAAAAAGGAAAGAGAACAGGAAACGGAACAGAAAACAAATAACAAAATCACATACTTAAGTCCTATACTTATCAATAATTACTTTATATGCAAATGATCTAAATACACCATTTAAAAGACTCCCAAAAGAAGCCTGTGGCTATTAATAATCATTTCCCATTTCTACTCCCTTCCTACCCCTAGAAACCAATAATTGACATTCTGTGTGTATGGATTTGCATATTCTGGACATTTTACATAAATGGAATTTTACTACACATGGAACTTTATGACTGGCTTCTTTCACATAGTTATTATGTTTTCAAGTTTCATCCACATTGTAGCGTACTCCCTTTACTTTTAAGGTATAATTTATCGGGACTATGATATGGTGCTAAGAATTATAATAGGTTCATTGAGTGCTTTGTTTTCTCATTAAAACAACCTTTTGGTCATAAATAAGATTATCTGTATTGTAAATGAGGAGAATGAAACTCAGAAAAGTTAAAAAAGTTGTTCAACATATCACAGCTAGAAAATGGCTGAGCCAGAAATTAAACTCAGGTCCAATGCCAAAGCTCATGTTCCTTCCACTTCACTGTCCAAAGTAGGGTGGAAGTGTTCCAGAAGACAATTTGGAATTTTTCCAATGACTAGTGATAATTATTTTTTGGCTATAACAATAATATTTGAGGGCCCTTTTGACCTCAAGTTAAGTTAGTTCTCTTAAGAACAGGAAGGACTGGTTCCCTCAAACCATAAAAGCTGGCCTTGCAGAACTGGACCTCCCACATTTCCCATTTGTTTCCAGTTCTGCTACATATAAATAGATTTGGTCCATATTCTTTCACATCTACCACAAAGAGCTTAAGTATCTTCAAAACTTTAAAGTTTTAGATGAAAGGAATATGTGTTTATTTGACACTACAGCAGGCAGTGATTTTTGTAAATCTTCATGTTTAATCAATGTAAATGGAAGATGCTGTTTGCTACATACAGCTATAATTATTTTCAAGAGAAATAAGAATGTTCCAGATAAATTTGGTGTTTCACCCTGTATATTCTTTCTAGAGTCTCTTTTAAACTATCTATTTTTCTTTAGTGGTGAAAAGAGCATTTTAAATTTTCCTCTCAGAGAATTGAGAGCAGAAAATTTGTTGGACAAATTATGTTCAGTTGAGAAAAGCAGCTTAGGTAGCCAGATTTTCAGTGGATAGTTTGATATTCTTAGATTTTCAGATAGTGTAATTTATCCAGGTAATTTGCTGCTTTGAACCAAAACAAAATATCCTCCCCAATCCCCTACAACTTATTTTTGTTGTTTGAAATGTTGGCTAACAATAGCTTTCTCTCTTCCATTCCCGATTCAGCACCATCTGTTAAGAGAGTGCCTATTTTGAATGCCGTCTCTCATACACCCTATCATTCTTATAGCTCTCAGAGGAGCTAGGCAATTTCAAGAATGAATACTGACGTTGGGAAAGGAAAGGAGAAAACGTGGAATTAAATTCTTCAATATACTTCTATGAAGTTTCTCTTCTTTAACAGGATAACTGTCCTGTGGTGGTCCAACCTTTCAACTTCACCCTGCCTGCTAGCCTATTGCTGGCACAGGCCTTCTTTTAAAGTCGTAGAAGCATTCTTTCTAATTTGAAATGCTGTTTGACCTTAAGGCGTCAACTAGAGCCCAACATTATCAAGTGGCTGGTGAGAAGATTAAAGTAGGATTTTAAAGATTTGAATACAGCCTAGCCTGTGAATGAGGTTAGTAAGTGAGTTGAGGAAATTTTCTTACCTTCTTAACATCAAATAACACCATTATAGACACTTGCTGGGTGAAATAAGTGCTAAGAGGTAACAAACTTTGGGTTATACTGATTCCAACGAATAAAGATTTGGAATTGTAAGAATGGGGGCAGTATGTAAATATATAGACAGCTTACTCTTCCATCTGACCTTTCATCTTGATCAACTCTTAGATCAAAACCTAAGGTCTCTGAGTATCTGTAATGTTTAAATTTATGTGTCAACTTGACTGGGCTATGGAGTGCATAGCCCAGTCAACATTTATTTTGTTAAATGTTGTTCTAGGTGTACCAGTTAGGATGTTTCTGGATGAAGTAGATTAGAACACTGAGTAAAACAAATTCCCTTCCCTAATGTGGGTGAGCCTCATCCAATCTACTGTAGGAATTACTAGAATAAAAATAAGAAAGAATTCTTTCTCTCTGCCTGATTGTCTTTGAGGTAGGACATTAGTCTTCTGCCTTTGGACTTAGACTACAACTTTTACCATTGTTTCTCCCCATCCATACACCTTCAAATTAGGATTGAAACTCTACCATAAACTCTTTTTAATCTGGATATCTGAGCCTCCTGAATTACATGAGATAATTATGTATGTGTGTGTTAGTGTGTGTGTGTGTGTGTGTGTGTGTGTGTGTGTGTGTGTGTTACCATTGGTTCTGTTTCTCTAGAGAACCAATTCAGTATACAAATACCCAATTTTGAATGTTTACTTCTTGGGTGACACACAGTCCAATTCACCCAATCATGATCTTTTTGGGAAAACAGAGAGGCACGTCCTTTTACTATTCCTGCAAGAAAGAGAATAATTCTCCCTATATAAAGCTGCAACCACCTTTCTTCCATTTAGTCACAAAGACAAATGTGTAGCCTTTGAAAATTAGAAAAAAGAAGTTTTGTGATTGTTGTTTTTCAGTCTTATGCTTGCTTGTCTGTAACTACGATTGCATAGGACTAGAATCAGCTTAACCAGAAACACTGTTATACCTATAAGGCAAAACATACTTAGAGTCAAAAAGGAAAAATGCCATTGGTTATCAAGATGTTTGGATTTTTATCAAAGGTAGGCAACATTTCATTTCCAGAGGAGGAAGATTACACCTGTACTTTATCTTTATTTAATACAAAAGTCAGACTTTAGAAGAAGATTCCATTTACATGTATAGTTGGGAGCAAAAATGTAACATTTAAAGTATTTTTGGACATATATTAAAAGCAAGAAATGAATGCTTTTCCATGTAAGATGATTGTATTGGCAACAGGTGATGATTATGATTACCATGATAATAATTATGGGTGCCATGGATTGAGTACTTGCTAAGTGCTTTGTTGCTGTTCTAAGTGCTTTACATTTAATTCTCCAAAAGACTACCTCCAACTACACAACTTCATTTAGGTATGCTTCTTAAGTGAGAAAGTAGAAGTATTTAAAGAGTACATGCACTGCTGAACTTTTGACTAGAAATTAAATTCTGTTCATTTTTACCTACTGTTAAAATGTAAAGAATTGTATTGTTTTCTTTTTAAAAAATACTGTTAGATCTTTGATTCTTGGCTTTGAAAAACATCAAACTCTTATCTTTTCTGTCCCCTCCCTCTGCTCATTATTTCATTTTCATCAATCTCCTAATAAGTATTACTATGATAATATGGGTTTGCTTACAATTTCCAATGTAGATTGATTACTGAAATAAAAAATAGACTCTATTGTGAACTACTATGCTTAGGAGGAAAGGCGAGAGAGAGAGAGAGAGAGGAAGAGATGGAGAAAAGGAGGGAGAGTAAGACAGAAAGGGAGGGAGGGAAAAAGACATAGAGAGAATGTGTATGCATCTGAGTGTTCATGTATGAATGTAGAAGGTGGAGCCTTCACAGTTCAAAAATTATGATATAAGTAAAGTTTTTCATTAATATGTTTTGAGTTCCATGAACTTTGTGTCTCCAAATTTTCCACCCAGCCATGTCCCATAGCTATCTGAGACCTCTGCCTGTAGAGCTCCTGCCAGAATTGACCCTATACAATGACAACTGGCCTGAACATTTCTCTCTCTCTCCCTGCCTTTCATCATAATTTGCTTGTTTTGAATTCTGTGAATTATAGCCCCTACTAGCTGATAATGAATGTCCTTCTAAGCTTGAAAATATGGAAAATCAAAGCTGGATAAGATTTGGCCTAAACCCCCAATTTTATACTTTGCTGACCCTGGACTACAGAGATAGAAAGCATCTTGCTCAAAGACATACAGTTTGCTAATAAGAGTTAACAAGTTATCTCCTCCTATTTCCTATTTTAAATGTCATCTTCTGGTTTTAATGTTTCAGCCTAGATGAGTGACTCAAATTGTGGAATTATTCCACACTTGATGTGGAGTGATAGATGTGTAAAGTTTTGGAGCCACTTAATGGCTTCCATTGAAAGTCGTCCCAATTATCTGCAGTGGATTTGGCTCTGCCTCCTGATGTACAAGGTATGAAAGCATAGACCCTTATGGCTAGTGAACATGTCTTCCTTGCTAGTTGTACCTGTAACATGCATAAGCTGCCTGTGCTGTTTGCCATAGGTACCATCTCTGGAACCTTCTCAGATAGATCTTAAAGAAGTGTCTGCCTGGGAAGAGATGAGTCTATTGCTAGCTGTTTGCACCATTTCATTGAGCTCATTTGCATTCTTTGCTTACCCACACAAATGGAAAGAAGCAGCTTCAGTTAAAATGTGTATGGGGCTGTTCACTAAGAAATTCATGGTAGGAGGCCACCCAGAAACACACTAGAAATTGCATCTACCTTTGTGCTTTGCTTTGTAGATTCTACTTGGAACTTACACCAAAAACTGGCTGAGATGGCTCCTATTATGATCCTGTGGGAGACTTACAGAGATGGTGCTCTTTTTATCCCAGAGTAATTTTTCATGAAGTGTTTTAGAAGAGGATGGCCTTGAATTTCTGGAGAAGTATTATATTGGGAAAATATTGCCACAGATTTTTGATGATGGTTCTGAAATGGGGAAGATTGGTCTGCTAAAGGCAATTTTCCTTAAAGCAAAACTTGAATATATCACCAGCCAAAACAACACAATATCCATTTTTATATCTTGACATCAGTGTTGCTAGCTTTATCTATCCAGGGGAATAGCTATCTGCAAGGCAACATGAAATGAACATATATAAGGCCTCTTCTTTCCCATTTATTTAAGCTCCATCCTTCTTAAAGAGGAGCAAAAGCAACATTTCCCCATTTCTTCTACCCCCCCAGCCTGATTGTACTCTCTGGTCATACAATTGAACTCTCTACAGTAAGTTTGACTTTTATAGATTATGCATAAAAGTGAGATAATCTTGTATGTATCTTCATGTGTCTGGCTTATGTCACTTGCCATAATGTCCTCCAGGCTCATCTATGTTACTGTAAATGGCAGGATTTCTTTTCATTATGACTGAATCATTCTGGAGATCTAATGTAGAACATAGTAACTATAGTTAATAAAGCTGTATTGGTTTACTTGAAATTTTGATGAAAGCAAATCCCAAATGTCCTACTTCACACATACAACAGTAAATATGGTTGTTCATGGATGTTTTAATCACTTTTATTGTAATGATTAGTATACAATGTAATGTATGTGCATCAAATCATCATGCTGTATGCTGTGAATATTTGTAATTTTCACTTGAGAATAAAATATTTTAAGATTAAAAAGGAGAAAAGAAGAGCTTAATAAGGGATTAGTCAACATGGTCAAGTGGAACAAATAGGTCAGGTAAGCATAACAGAAATGTATCAATTGAATTTAGAATTATGAAGATGATTGGCAACTTAAGGGACAGCAGAATCAGTAAAAGCATGAGGAATAAAGCCAAATTTCACTAAGTTGAGGTATTAATGACAGATCAGAGAGATAAACTGGTACATGTAGACTACCTTTTCAAAAAAAACTTAGCTGGAAAGGAAAACTAAAGGATCACAGGTAGAAGGGCTGGTATTTTAAGGAGGGTTTTGATTTTGTTTAATATGGGAGAGCCTGACCATGTTCCTATGCTATAAAGATGAGGCAGTGGGAGAGAATGAGATTAAGAATAAGGCAAGGGAGGAGATGCTTTATAGAACATTGTGCCTGAGAACAGAGGAAGCAATAGGATTGGCATGTGTGAGTTGGCATTGGACAGGAAAAAATGAGAGCTCACACTTTCAGACTAGAGAAAAGGAGCCAATAGTGAGTATGGTTCCTGGCCTTGATATACTCAGTGAAGTAAGAGGCTCAGGTGTCTGTAGACAGTGAAAGGAGAGGTGACAGAAAAATGTCTATAATAATCAGATGTCTGTTCCAAACTATGGTTTCCAGGAAAAAATGTGGAGAAAAATAAAGCTGACAACTGCTACTATTAATGTTACTACCACTGATAATGAATATTTGCACTTTGGAACTTTAGGCTTGTATGTAGAAAGATAGAATGTTACCAAGCATGGTTAAACAACCTTTTTAGTTTTTCAGGTAGATAATATTTGGAGCTTTCTACCTTCCTCTCTAAATAGTTCCACATACACAGCAGGTGCCAATACTTTGAAATATGCCAGCTGCTGCTCCTGATGATGATTGATGATGAAGATGATAAGAATAGTTAGCATTCATTCAGTGCTTTATAAGTGCCAGGCACTTTTTGGAACTCTTTACATGGCTAAAAATCAGCCGACTATATAAATTAATCTATGGACAGTAATTATGTGAGTGTGTGTGTGTGTGTGTGTGTGTGTGTGTGTGTGAAATAAACATAGCATGCATGACATACATACTGATAAGTACCTATATACACTATAGCATGCCTGGTGTTTATTAGGAACACTAATTTTTTTTGTTCTTTCACTCATATTCCTGTCCTTCATCCCTACCCTCTGTATGTACCCTCCTATCCCATATCCCCTCTGCCAGGGCTGGAATCAAAAACAGATAAATACACAAGGAGTCTGTGTCATTATCACTACAGTCTTTTGGTGGAATAGTGAGAAGCTCTTAAAATTTGCTTTGGACTTGATGTCTAAGATTTGTCTTCTCATTTAAATTATTTGTTCAAGGATGGGGCTATTTTGTGTTCTCCGTGAGCACTGTCATGGTTGTAAGCACATGTCAGGCACTAAATAAACTCTTTTAGGGTAAGCTTGGTTTCAGGTGTCTGCTTGTAAGCACCATCACATTTTCAGCAATTACTGAGGCAGGTCCTGGAGTCTCATGTGACAGGTTCTCATGGGTATGTATAGATCAGCAGCCAGCACTACCAGATAATGGTCGGTCATTTTTTGTAGCACTTTTTGGGGGATAAACCACTAGGCTGAAAGGTTTTGGTCCTGCATCCCAGAGGCATTTCTGCCACTGACTGTTCAGGTCACCCTCTGAAAATCTCTCCATTTCTTTGTGCCTCAGAGTCCTTACCTATAAAGTGAAGATCTTATTTCTTACTCTGTCTGTTTCACAGTGGCTCTCTAATGATGTATTTTGGATGACAGTCATGAAAACTCTATGCAAAGTCAAACACATGCAGATATGGAAGGGCCTAATCCCTAGGCCCAGGACTTGATTCAGAAAACAGGAAGAGGCAGTCCTTACGTAACCTTGGGCATATGGAGACTTTAATTTGTTTTTCTCCTCTTTAACCAACACCTATGAATCAAGCTGGTACTACATGTGGAACACTCTGTCCTTTGAAGTCCTCAGGGACAGGAGAATTTGTAAAGCAGAAAGAAAGCAACTAGCTCACAGCATATTAAAATGTAGATGGAATATGTTGGGACTCACATACTTGCTTCTTTAAACATTGCCTGTCTATTAGCAGTATGATAAGACAGGTAACTTGTCCTTCCCTAGCAAATCCTCCCCTTGTCCTGGGTCTTGCAATGTATTTAGGCTCCACTCTTCTCTTCTACTCTTTGCTTCTCTTCAATCATTTTCCTTTTCTTTATCCTTCCTGCCCTCCCTGCATAACCTCATTCATTCTCTTGGTCTTATTTATTTATTTATTTATTTTTAATATGTGCATACAATGTTTGGGTCATTTTTCCCCCTTCCCCCACCCCCTCCCTTACCCCTCCACCCCCTCCCTTACCCACCCCACCCCCTCCCTCTGCCCCCACCCCCTCAATCCTGGCAGAAATTATTTTGCCCTTATCTCTAATTTTGTTTTAGAGAGAGAATAAGCAATAATAGGAAGGACCAAGGGTTTTTGCTAGTTGAGATAAGGATAGCTATACAGGGAGTTGACTCACATTGATTTCCTGTGCATGTGTGTTACCTACTAGGTTAATTCTTTTTGATCTAACCTTTTCTCTAGTTCCTGGTCCCGTTCTCCTATTGGCCTCAGTTGCTTTTAAGGTATCTGCTTTAGTTTCTCTGCATTGACACATGAGAAAAGCGAGAGCACACAAGGGTGGTATGAGGATAGGTAAGACACCTGAAAAACTAGATAGCATTTGTTGCCCTCAATGCAGAGAAACTAAAGCAGATACATTCTCTTGGTCTTAAGTAACTACTTCCTAATTCTCTACCTGTAGCTCTGATGTGAGTCCTAAACCTGAAACTGTACTTAAATGTCCCACAGGTACCTCAAACTCACTCACTCTAAATCTTAATTTCACCTTCCTTCCCAAAAGCCCAGCTCAAACGCTGCCTGTTGAACATCATTATCTGAATGCTTCACTAGCACCTCAATCATAGTGTGTCCAAAATGAACTCTCTATCATCATTACTTCCTTTATAAATCTACTCCTATTGAAGGCATACAAACATCTGTTAATGGCTTTCCAGCTCAGTGGTAGAATATGGACTTAGCATTCCCAAGGCCCTGGGTTCAATCCCCAGCACCACCATAAACAAATAAAATCTAATCCCAAATATCTGTTAATTGATTTTCCAGTTGTTCAAAGCTCTAAACCTCAAGCATCTTCCTCCCATTCCTTCCTGCCACTTGAAGGCAGATTTTAGTTTTTGATAGTTCCATCTCTATAACATGTCTTTTCTTTGGGTCCTTAGGACTTATTGTCTGCTTCGAATATAACTAAACCCTAAATAATTCTGGAACCAATCAGCAAATATCTATGGAAACTGGAAACTACAGATTAATAATTGTTCACTTAAAATGTTAAGCTGACTTAAACATAAAATCCAGGAAACCATTGGAAAAGAGGCACCTCCTTCTTATGTTCTTGATCTGGACAGGAATGGATGGTGGACTGTGAATTACAGACTTTCTCAGATCATTGAAGCACGAACTCAGAGACCCATTCACATTTTATAAATCATCCTAGTAAGACATATTCAACTTTTCTTATCAGCAAAACTGAGGTCATTGAATTAAATAAAGTCTCAATTTCTTCTTATTCTTCCAGCCCGAGTATCTAACCCTTTTGTTCAAAATCACACTTGAAATCAAGGAAAAAAAGAGAGGAGAACTAATGCTTATTAAGTACCTGATGTGTCAGAGTCTTTGCATCCACTGTGTAATTTACTGCTAATGACAACTCTGTGAGGTAATGTACTATTATGTCTATTTTTCAGTAGAAGAAACTGGTGTTCAACTGAGTTAAATGATTGGCTTTTAGGGTCACACACTTGATAAAGACTAAGATTACCCCCAGAAGCTCTTTCCCTTAAAAGCCTGTTCGAAGACATAGATCTAGAACTTGCTCCTGTTATTTTTTGACTTAGTTGTCTTCTTTGATCTCAAGCTGCAAGATAATTCATTTTCAAGTCACGTTGACTGAACCACTTGTCTAAGCATTATTTACAATCATTTGAACTTTGGAACTCACTTTTCCCTTCCTTTCATTGTCCAATTTACATCTAGCGACACATTGCAATAGTTTTGAAGCATCATGTTCCCTCCAGGGGAAAACATAATTGTTCATAGCTTTGTGACATAAACAGGATTAATTATGGAGATGGATAATTGGAATGCTAAGTAATAGCACCTATAATATTTTCAAGTGAAATCATTGATACCTTCCTACAAGAGGACCCACCGTGCCCCTCTTCTGTTGTAATCAAGTCCCTTTCTCTGATACAGGGAAAAACTGTTGGGAAAGTCCACCTTTACATGAGAAAGTTTAATTACACCCATTTGGGCACATCTAATAGCTGGGTAGAAATTGAATCAACCCATTTGACAGGCATTTGGGAATTTTCTTGTGTGCCATGAGTAGTTTGAATAATTTCTAAAATTATCAATGGGTTCATTAAATTCTTTCTACAATGCTGAAAAACCACAAACCATTTATTAGTTATAAGTGTAGTTAAATATCTGGATTTCTGTTTTTTAATTAATTAATTCCATGGAAATGGACTACTTTGATTAACATAATGACATTGCTAATCATTTATGCCTTTCTTCCAATTCATGTTTAGAACAGTAGCATTACCCAGGGAGGGAGACATAGGGCATATAAACTTTGATGAGAAAAAGAGTTTATGGAGTTTGGGCAATGGTTCCTATTACTGTATCGCAACAGGCATATTATTTCATTCTCTTTTTTGCCTTTCAAGGGCCAAGTCATCTTCAACTAGACAGATTGAAAACAGTCTTGTGCCAATCACTGGAGGGAAAATGGGTCTGCAATTAGGCCTGAGCTTGTTGCGGGGGGAAAGGGGAGTGGAATTCTGTTTGGAGAAGGAAGAGTATACTCAAAAAGAATGGGGCTCTCTGGAATGTTAACCTAGAGAAGTGAGTAATTCAAAATTCTGCTTTTTGACTGAGTCACAAGATGTAAAGAAGGGCATTTGAAGGGCAATGTGCTTTTTATAAGGCTTTCAGTATCACAGAGTTAACTTGTGCAGCTGTGCCTTTTAGTGATCATAGTTCCTGAAGGGCAAAGAAACATAGCCAAAAATCAATAAAACCCCTACTCTGAGATGGGAGAATACTGTGAAAGATTTGGTCCTAGAGAGAATAAAAACTATAATAGAACACATCAGTTAAGGTGTGTAGGACAGAGATAAGAATAGCACAATGGGAACTAAATTGATACCTCTGATGGGATTAAGGAGAATAAGAAGAGCTTTCAGAGACAGAAGGATAAGTTGGGACAAATGAGCAATTCATATATAAGACAGAATGTATGATTAACAGTGATTTAAAAATGACTGAAAGCCTGAGCTCAGTTTTGAGATCAATTTTTTTGAAAGAAGCAAGATAAGATAAATCGTTGACATGTGAACATATTAAATATTTGGCAGGAATGGGTATAGACCAAAGTACCCCAACAAAACTTCTTTTCTTTTTCAGCCAACTTATGCATACAATTAATTTCTGTACTTTTTAGATGTTTGTACTTGGTGCTTCCTTGGTTCACTCATTTACTCATTAAGCATTTAATAAAAATATAATGTGTACCCAGGACTGAAGTTGAAGCTATGAGCACTCTAAAAAAAACTAAGAATTGAAGACTTACATATTCCATGCCATTGAGGAGTTCATGATATTATTTTGGACACACAAAAAAGTTCATTATTTTAAAAATATTTTATTAATGCATAATTGTCAAAATGGTGCACAATTAAAATATATAATAATACATTATGAAATGTTACCACAATTGAGCTAAACACAACATATTCATCATTAACATAGTTACTACTTTTTATGTGTGGTGAGAATATTTAAAAGCTTCTCCCTCTGCAAATTTCAAGTATACAATACAGTATTAACTATAGTCACCATGTTGTATATTAGAAATCTAGAATGTATTCATCCTGCAGAACTGAAACTTTGTACCCTTTAACCAACATATTTCCTAGGAACATCAATTATTAAACAATTTTAAAAGCATGGAGAATGAGAAATAGTGTTAAAAGAAGTCACAGTAAGAGTTAAATGACTATTTTGGCCAGCTAACCCTGAATGAATGATTTTCTGTAAGGAAATGGGCTGTTAGTAGTAATTTTGAAGTGAAGGAGACATTATGAGATGGAATTCATCTCATAATTAGGGAGGTGGACCCTAATCTAAGCTAGACCTAGTTGGATGGGCATTGAGGAGGGGGCAAACAATAAACACAAATGCAGAGGCATGAATTGCAAGAGGTTCAGTAAGTAGAAAATTTGATTGGAATATGGATTTCAGGTTGGCAAAGTCGATTGAGCTGTAAATTTGGAGGCTCTTGATTGTCAGACTGAATATATACACTTTAATTCTGTAAAACTTTTGAGTAGAAGAATGACATGATCAATTTTATATCCTCTTTGGTTACTAAACAGTATAACAAGTCCATTTTACAGATGATGTAATCTATGAAAAATGCATTTTAAGTGGAAACAATTATGTACAATTAAGGTATTAAGGGCTATTTGCTAGACTTTTGTCTTCCAGTGTCTATGTAGCTAATTAGAGCTTAAAATTGATTTTCACAGTTGAGGGCATTAGAGTGGCAGTCTCCCTGACCTATGTGTGTCACCTTGGCATTTCTATACCCAAGTGAAATCTTATGACAAAAGAAGCTTTCCATTTGACATAGCAATTTTTAGCTTCTATGGACAATCGCCATCTGGTTATAAGAAACTGCACAATAACTAAAAACAGGAAAATTCTTTGCTCTTCATATGCGGAAAGAACTTTCAGGAAGGTGAATAGTAATTCCAGTAACATCAGCCAGATATAGAACTAGAATCCTACTTTGTCATTTCCTTGCTGCATCACGTTGAGCAAGTTTCTTTACCTTTCTTGGTCTTAATTTCGTCATTTGTAGAATGAAAAGAAGCATGCATAACTCAGGGAGTTTAGGATTGATGAACATCATGCATGCAAAGATCTCAGCAGCATCTGGTGGGAAGTAAGCACTTAGTAAGTGTCTTTCTTTGTTGAAAGTTGTGTTGACAAGTTTGAGTCCATAAGTGCATAGAAGATAGCAGAGTGAGATGATGAAGATAAAAGCATGTGTGTGGAGCTAAGTTGCCTTTATTTGAACACCAGTTGTTCTTGGTGTCCTTGAATAAGTAACTAAACCTGTCTATGTGTAAATCTTCTCATTTCCCCAGTAAGGATAATAATGGAAACTATCTTGTAGAATTGTTTTGAGGTTTAAATAAGTAAATACATGCAAAGAGTGCTAGAATACTGCCTGGCACACAGTAAAGCTCCGTAAGTGTTAGCTACTATTATGTGCTAAGCATTCTACTGAAGGTTTTATTTGTTGTATTTCACTTGATCCTCAAAAGCCCTATGAGGTAGGCATTAGCATTATCTCCATTTTGTAGAGAATGAAATTGAGGCCCAGATAAGTTAAATACCAATTAGTAATGTGTCTATGGTCACACAACTAGCAAATAACACAAATCCAGATCCACTTGACTCTAAAGACCTTAAACCTCTTAGCCACTGGTCTATAGTGAAACTTGCTTGTTTCAGAAAGAGCAGTGCAGGGTGGCACACCATGGGTGAATGGGAAAGGAAGACAACTGATACGAGGGGAACACAAATTTGATACACTGAGATACATTGAGTTTAAGAGACTGGAGGGAAATTTCAGGGGAAGATATCTTTCTATTTCCTGTAGAAAGTTCTGTTCCCTTTAGAAATAAGCAGTCTGTTCTAAACTCATTCTGTAAATGCTTAATTAGAAAACTTGGGTACTATTTTAAAATAGCAATAACACAGACTTCTACTTCAAATGGAAAAAGCTAAAGTAGAGAAGTGGTATAAAAAAAAGAAAGAAAAGCAAACCTTTTTACTGAGAAAGGTCAGTCAAGCCAAACAAATACACGATTTAAGAAGCAAATCAGAAGCAAGGTTAAGAACACAAAAGGGCAAAGGCATGTGACATTGGAGAAAATGCTAGGTCGTGTCCACAGCTACAATATAGGACTTAAAAGACAGGGCACCAGCAGGAAGGAATCATTGCATGTTTTTAACCACTTGAAATTACTTGGTTAGTAATGGTAGTTACAACATGGTCTTGACTTACAGATTAATTCTTGATTTTCTGCTTTATTTTAGTGCTTGAAAAAAGCATTGTTTTGGTGACATGAAATTTTATTTATTTATTTATTTATCTCTAGAAGTTGTCCATAATCAAATAAGAATAACCCTTATATTGAGATAATAATCATAATTCAAATTAATAAAGCATGTTATGACACAGACCCTGTTCTAAGTGCTGAGTTAACAGGTTAACTCATTTAATCTTAACAACACCCTATGAAAAAGATGCTATTATTACCCCCAAATTATAGACAAGTAAACTGAGACACAGAGAGATTAAGGAATTTACCAAGATTATATAGTTGATAAGTGGCAGAGCTAGGTCTAAACCCAGGCAGTTTAGTATCAGCATCTGCAAGTTAATCACCACATCATACTGCCTTGTTAGATCACTATCTGCCACTAACATTTTAGTTACATCTGGTTTGTTCTATTTTATTTCTTTTCAGTGTGATAAGTAGCTTGGGGATGGGTAGAAAAAAATCTTAACTTTCACCAAGTTCACATGTGGGAACCAGCCAGAGGTCTGAATAACATTCTGGGCTGCCCTCCAGAGAAGGGACTGTGATAAAAGTGGAAGCATGCCAGTTAGACCAGTTTTGTACCAGTCCTCCAACTAACTGTGGTTGTTTCCCAGGAATTGTTAGACACTTTCAATAGCTTCTTGTCCTGAGAGATAATTCTACCCAGTATTTAAGAGCACAAGCTACAGAGACAAACAATCTTGGGTTCAAATGCCAACTCTGAAATTTGTTAACCATGTGACCTTGTAGGAGTTACTTTGACTCTCTGTGCATCAATAAAAATGATAAAATGAGAAGAAAAATACCAATCTCCAAGAATTGTTGGAGAGATAATAAAATAAATTGGTGTTTAACAAACAACTAGTACAAAGTAAGCACAGCTCATTTTACTATTATTCCTTTCAGGGGATTAGAGGAGCATCAGTAGTTCATTTCTGAGCCTGACTCACTAGCCATTCTTTCTTTTGCCTATCATCTTCCAAAAGGTTTCTAAAGCCTTCATTCGTCTCCATGGATTTTTCTTTTCCCTACATTTGGCTTTCAATTTGAAGAAAAAGGACATTTATTCAAACCAGTCAACCTTTTGACAGCCTCTCCCACATTCTTTGCTAAAATGCATGAATACATCCAATAATTTTGCTGAAGGGCACAAGTGAAAGGAAACATGAAAAAAAAGATTGATGTTAAAAAGGCATGAAGATGGTTGTACCTATTTTCTGAATGAAGCCATTCCCAAAGTGTGGTCTTTAGAACCTTAGTCTCATGAGATTCTTCTAGGAAGGAGAAATGTTTTACATTGTCAAAAAGTTTGGAAAAATAGAGCATACTCCCCAATAGTCTATTTAAAATCCTAAATAATTCTGTAGTAAGGAATTCTGTTTAACTCTGTCTTCCCTAACATTCAAAAAATTAATTTGACCTCAGAATCTCTTTTCTGTTTTTAGTATGGGAAATTATGTGGATGCAATGGGCATTCCCAAGTTTGCTACCAGGGATGCTCTCCTATAGCAAAAGTCTAACACCAAATTAAGATGACTGAGCAACATGTATTATTGAATTAATGGAAAATATTCAGTGAAAAGCAAAAGAAAACACATAGGTACATTAACATACTGAGGAAAAGGCTCTGCCAATGCAGCTCATAAATTTGTTACCATAAGCTTATTAAACTGGTTATTTGTTTCTAGATAAAAATAACAAGTAATAAACACTTACTGAGTGCTTGGTACCATTCTAGGCTTTCCCCATATACTTAACACAGTTCTGGTTGTGCATATTTTGTGGTGAGAAAATTAATAAAACGTTCAGTTCACAAAACAGACATCTGGTTTGATCTCCTAAAGTCTCCCATTTTAATTGCCCCAATAGATTTTACTGGAAAGGAAATAAGCAATCACTTTGAGGGTCAAAATGCTGGTATATTTAGCACATGCACCTAATTTCACTCCAAGAGTTCCCCTCATTGCTTTGCTTCTGGTATAATTCAGATGGGAGCAAAGAAGCTGTACCAAAAGCAGGAAATCAAGTGAATCTGTGTATAATGAAGCCAAATACTTCCTGCCTTCTTTCCATACCCTGCTCTCCAAATGTTGACAGCTAGATCTTTATCCTGCAGGTGGGAGATTAGAATCATATGCTCTGGGAAATCTGATCATTTTTAGAAAGACCCAATGATATTGACATTTTAGAACTCATCAAAACTAAAATGCCTCTGAACTACAAATGAAAGGATTTTTTAGTCACAAAGCTCACAATGATAGAAAATGGAAGAGAAATGCAGATAGATCAAGCTTAACTGAATTAACAAATTTGAGAAAGATGAATTCTAGGCTGATAGTGGGAAAACTGAGAGCCAACATGATTTACCCTGAGAAGTCATCAAAAGTACCACAACTGGAAATGCCACATTCCTTTGGAACTGGTGATAAAGTGGAAGCTGTAATGAGGAGGATTTATTTGACTAAAGGGACTTTTTATTTCCAGGATTTCTGTTTGATTCATTTTTCTGAGGTTTTCCATATCTTTGTTCAACTCCTCTTTTCTATTTTGTGTTGTCATCTTTAATTTATTTATCTCTTTTTTTGTAGTGTCTTTTGTCTCACTTTGGTGTTTGTTGAAGTCCTCTCTGAGTTCATTTATTTGTTTCTGTGTCTTCTCATGTTCTTTATTTCTTGAGTGCATCTCCTACATTCTAGATGTCTACTATCTTCTCCATGAATTTCTCAGTGATTTCTTCCAAGATGTCTTCTTTGAGGGTTTTTTTGTGGGCATCACCGGGCTCCTTAGTGACATTTATCATTGTTTTGGGGGGGGTCAGAAACTGAGTATTCATTTTCTTCATCTCCCACTGAATCCTCTATAGAATTATTTTTTTGAGGGGTGTGGTTTCCATTCCTTCTTCTTCTTCTTCCCATCACTGCATTTGGTGCTGTGCAGCTATGTTCTTGATAGGCTTGTTGTGGTTTTAATTGCTGGTTTTCTTTCCCTTTTAAAAATTTTTGTGTTGTGACTGACTTGGTTGTTAGCTAGGTTTATGTGCTCTTTCTAATCCCTGGCCTGGAGGTGTAATTTAGCAGTGACAAATTCACAGACTCAATGCCAGACCAGTTTACATATTATATAGAAAACCCCTTGGTGATAATATCTATAAACAGTAGGAATTAGGGTGTAATAGTTATTAGGCTACATATAGAAATTTGGGTAATTGGTAAAGGTGGCACTAAAAAGGAAGAGTAGGAAAATGGGTGGGTAGGGGAAGAGGTATAGGGGCTGCTGGATTTTATGGCCCTTGTATGTGTTTGGGTGTATTTCTGCTGTAGTGGAGGGTGTTTGTGCAAGAGATTGCAGGGCAATATTGAGGTTGTATACAGTTGGTGCAGTTAACTAGTCAGTGGATGGTGAGTGTGTAGGACAGAGGGGTAGTGTGGTGATAGGTTAGGGAAGAATAGGAGGGGGAGGTGAAGACAGAGGAAGAGAGAGGATGAGAAGTGGCAGAAAGAGTTGTTGGGAGGAAGAACAATGGATTGGAGCACAGGAAAAGGAAGGAAAGTGAAGAGGATAAGAAAATAGTGATGATGAAGTTAATAATACAGAAAAAACAGGTACAGGAACAACAAAAAGTTCAGCCTTTTGGTAAAAGTTCTGGAGTTTTTCCTTAGGCATCCAATCCTGGTATTGGCATCCAAGTGGGAGCGCTGATGTGATCTCATCAGGTGACTGGCTTGTGAGTTGTATTTGGTTCCTTCTGTCCACAGGGCAAGTTGGAATTGTGAGGTGAAATAAGACTGCCAGCTCATGCAGGGTGGTCAGAGCCGTTGTTGTTTCACCAGGCAGCAGCTGCATTGCCCTTCAGCTGCAACTCTGTTTGGTAAGCTCTTCTCCAAGCGAGGTGGGGCAATTCAGTTTTGAATACTGTCCTCTGTCCCATGAGATCAGCTCCAGGATCTACCACCAAGTGGTTTAAAAAGCGCTCCCCCACTGCACACTTCAATGTGGTTGCCCTTCTCTACCTCATTAGAAAATTACAGATTTGGCTGGAGATGTATGTCAGTGATAGTACACTTTCCTAGCATATGCAAAGGCTTGAATTCCATCCTCAGAGCCTCAAACAAAAAACCTAAACCAATCCAAAGCAAAGCAAAACAAACCCCCATCACTGTTAACAACAAGAAAAACAATTTTATTTTATGAATAAAAAAGTACAGATTTTATGAAAAAAATCTCAAGAGATGGTAAAATAAGGGTCTTTATATTATAAGATGCTATAACAGCAACAACTTGAGTATAAGAAATTTGGGATTAAGTGAAATTATTTCTGAATGTTAAAATCCGAGTCTTTTCCCCCTTCTAGGCTCAGTTCAGAAAAAAAATGTATACAAAAGCAGGAAATGACCTAAAAGAATGCAGCAACTCTTTTTGATGTTATATGGAACTTTATTTAACAAGCCCACCCAAGGATGATTTTATTATCTAAGGAAATTTAACTTTATTTGACTTTATTATTTATATTAAGAACTCAGATGCTGAAGCTTTATGTTAACTTGCACATTTTGTCTAGGAGGGATACAAATAATTCTTGTCCAATAGAAAAGATAACTGCAAAGATTATTGGTTTTTATTATCTTTCTAGATATTATGTACCTATCCTCATAATTTTATTCTAAAATTCCTTCTTAAATGACTATGAATAATGTCTAATACCTTAAAAAATTCTTTGAATGTTACTCAACTCTCAATTTGTATAGGGTCATTTATTTAATTATACATGGACAATTTCTAGAATATTGGCCTTTACCGCCACATAGGAAATTGAAAGCATATGCCCTGGGAAATTTCATGAACCAAAGAGGAAAAGCTAGATATACTGACATCCAGAATTTCTAACAAAAAGATCATCCTGTATTTAGGATGATCATGTAATTCATCATACAAAATGGAACTTTTTTAGAATAAATTGAAGTTTTATTAATAATTATTTTTGGACAATGTGCATAACCTGGGACTGTTTTGGTAATATTAAGTCATATAATGGCATTACCTCTAGTGAAGCTCTCAGTCAACAGCCCCATTTGTGCTCTCAGAATTTCCAGTCTGTATTTAGTCTGCCTACATATGTGCAGAGAGTCAAGCATTACAGTGACTTCATAAACACCTTAACTTGAAAGACAGATGAAGACCAACAAATATTTTCCAATTTGTGATTATTTGATTTCTAATTTTTTGACTTTACAATAGTGAAAAAGCAATTCATTCAACAGAAACCATATTTCAGAGTTTGAATTTTGTATCTTGGTTCTTGTGAATAATGTGGCAATGAACATAGAAATGTGGATATGTCTTTGACATACTGATTTCCATTGGGTATATACTTAGGAGTGGGATTGCTGGATCATATGGTAATTATATTTTTAGTTTGGGAGGAACCTACATACTGTTTTCCATAATGACTGTACTAATTTACATTTCTACCAGCAGTATGCAAGGAGTCTCTTTTCTCTATATCTTCACCAAAACTTACCTCTCATTTATTGTTGATGATATTCATTCAAACAGATGTGAGGTGATTTCTCACTGTGTACTTCATTTGCATTTCCCTGATGATTAGTGATGTTAGTATACCTGTTGGCCATATGTATGTCTATTGTGTTCCTTTGCTTTTGTTTTAATTTGGTTACTTATTTTCTTTATATTGGGTTGTTTGAGTTCCTTATATATTTTGGACACTCCCCACTTAGATGCATGATTTTCAAGTATTTTCTCCTTTCCATAGTTTTCTCTTCACTATGTCAATCATTCCTTTGACTGAGTAGCAACTTTTTGGTTTGATATAATCCTATTTGTGTAATTTTTCTTTTGTTGTCCATGCTTTTTGTGTCATATCCAAACAACCACTTCCCAGACCAAAGTCCTGAAATATTTCTCTTATGTTTTCTTTTAGAAGCCTTTTGGTTTTATTAACTTTTTTGAAACCCCTAAAAGCTCATAATGAAGCTTCGGGATCCAAAGAGTGTCTGGGCTGGGAATGATGGCAGTAAAGATTATGATCTCGCTCATAGAGATTTATGCCTTCCCTTTCATTTTTATTTTCTTACACATACATATCTGGATTAAAATTTTTAAATGTGAATATCTGACTTGACATATGTAAAAATTATTGGATTAAACTCCCAGTTTTGTACCTTACTGGCTGTATGAATACAAGTAATTCAGTTAGCCCTCTCTGAACCTTGGTTTCACCAACTTTAACATATGATATATCATGAAAAAGCAAAGTCCAAAAACAACATTGTTTTTTCTTTCTTTTATCTTTCTTTCCTTTTCTCTTTTTCTTTTTCTTTCTCTGAATCTCCCCTTCCTTCCTCCTCTCCTTTTTCTTTTTTCTTTCTTTCCTTCCTTCTCTTCCTCCCTTCCATCTTTCTTTCTCTTTCTCTCTCTCTTTCTTTCCTTCTTTCTCTTTCTTTCTTTCTTTCTTTCTTTCTTTCTTTCTTTCTTTCTTTCTTTCTTTCTTTCTTTCTTTCTTTCTTTCTATCTTTCTTTCTTTCTCTTTCTTAGGCCCTTGACCATCATAAGCATGTACTCTCCCATTGAGCTATACCCCCAGACCAGGGAATATTGGGTTTTTTTTCTCCCTGAGCCTCTCACATCAATATCTGAGGTGGTTGTAACCGCCAATAAACCACCATTCTCCTGTTCATGCTAGATGGTCAGAAGGTACTGTGTTTTGGAGTTTCTGTGTGTCCCCCAAACATTCATGTGCTGGAAGCTTGGTCCTTAGTGTGCTGGTTTAGAAATGGTATAACCTTTAAGAGGGGGGACTTTGGAATGGAACTAGTCATTGTGAGTGCCATCCTTGGAAAAAAGTAGCTCTTATAGGATCCTAACTAGTTTCTGAAAAAGTGGATTGTTATAAATAGAGTAAACCTGGTCCCTAGATTCCTCTGGCTTCCATCTCTTTATGTAAATCTCTCTTTTGAATATACCCCTGACATTATGCTATCTACTATGTTAAAATGTAACCAGAAGCAGTTCACTAGAGTCAAACAGATTTTGTCTCCATGCTCTTGAACTTCCATACCTGTGAGCTAAATAAAGCTCTTTTCTTTATAAGGTACCCACTGTCAGGTATTTTGTTCAACAGAAAATAGATGGGCCATTAAGGCAGCAGGCAAGGTTCTCTAAACTATGAAAAGTCCAAGCAGCATTCTGTTGCCTTTGGTGGTTGTGTGTGGCCTAAAGGATTTTTTGTGTTGGCCAGGATATAATCATTCTACAATGAAATAGTTTTCCTCATTCTTTTTTCCTTTAGGGCATGACTAAAATTCTCTATTTCCAATATGGAAACTATTTCTATAGTGGCATCCAGGCCACTATGACTTCTCTGCTCACATTGTTTAATTTCTGACAACTCATTGCACCTCTGACACAAAAGAGGCATATTGTCTCAGGCATCATCAATTTAGCATGTTTCAGTTGCTCACTCTCATCACAGAATCACTCTAGAGCCTTAATTCTTAACTGTTGAAAATTAATCTGACACTTTGTGCACTCTTAGATGGAGACAAATGGACCCTGAATAATTTAAAGGACATTTTCTCCAAGTATCCAACAGAGTTGAAGGCTTTTATTTTTCATTACTTCTTCAACCTAAGCCAAACTGGCTAAATGACCAACATTTATGCTTTCATTGTCCTAGAAGCAGTGGCTCAGTGTACATGCCAGATGATCAGAACGTCTTTGCTTATCAAAGTTGAATATCCATTTGCAGGAGCTGTATCTTTGATCTGCTTCTAGCTAGATTCCTAATACTAAAGAATGAGAAGTGTTTCAGCTTCCCCTGTGCTGTTGCAAATGTGCTATGGTTTTAAAAAATGTGCTTCACAGGAAGCAGACTAAATGAAGTTCAAAGTTGATCCAGTGGTTACAACAGCATATGCTTGAGTTTTGTCATTAATTGAATTCACAATAACAATTGTTATAATAGGTTTATTAGCAAGTGTAAATCATAAGCCATAATAAAACTTGTTCAGGCATATTTCCAGAAGATGGATCATTCATCAATATGGCTCATCTCTTAGATTCAGAAAAATTTTCTGTCTTGAGCTTGTTTTACATATGTAAGAGTATTTGTTTCTTTTTAAACCAGCCTTGTCCCAAATCAAAGCAAGCCTGCTAGAAATAGAAATTCAAGAGTCAAAGGGAAAATTGGGGGAAGATGAAGGTAAAAGAATTTAGGATACAGTGGTATTCATCATATTGGAGTCTAATATTGGTTACTGCCATGATCCAATCTTGAGTCCTGACCTCTTTTCACTGTATACTCCTTTCTAAGTGACTCTTCTGTAGTTAGATATAAAAGAAGTTTAGGCCTTCCTTTTCAACTAAGTCATCCCCACCTTAAAATAATGTCTCTGTGCTTATGACTCTCAAATTTCTATCACCAGCATGATATGACCTCCACACTCTACTATGTAACTGCTTGCTGGATATCCCAGCTTGAATGTCCCTAAATCATCTCCAAATCAACACATCCAAAACTAAACTCATTTTTTTTCCTCTTGCCCCTGTTCCTGCTTGCCAGGTATCAGATACTGTATTTCTTGGTGCTAGAAATATAGCACTGAATAGGTTTCTTTCTTCTGGAGTTTAGATTTATTGGCAAGGAGTAAACATTTTAAAAAGAAAGAAATCTAATTAGTGTTTAATATATAAAATATACATTGAGTATATTGAAGTGAAGTGGACTAAGAAGATAGAGAGTGATAGAAGGATACTATATTTGATAAGGTGATTAAGAAAGGTCTTCCTGTGAAAATACTAAGAAAAAAAATCTGAACAAAAAGAGTAAGTAATACATGCAAATATCTGGGAAAAGATTATTTCCCACAGTGGCAACAGCAAGTACAAATGCTCTGATGTGGGAATATGTGTCATTATCAAAGGAAAGGCATAATGACTGGAGAATATTAAGTGAAAAGGTAGGTTTTAGGAAATGGTTAAAGAGGTAACTAGGAGCCAGATCATGTAGAGGCTTATAGACCACAATAAGGAAAATTTTGATTTTTTTTTGATCCAAGTGTGATGAGAGGTCATGATAGGGTTTTCACTAGGAAGTAACATAATCTGTCTAGGTTTTTAAAGGATATCTTGTAATTGTGATGAGAGTAGACTATAGGGAGCCATAGGAAGCAGAACACCCAATCTAGATACTATTGCAAAAGTCTAAGAGCAATGATGGTGGCTGGGACTATAGTAGTAGCAGTGGATATGGTAAAAAGTGGTTATATACAGTATATATTTTGTAAGTAGCACCAACTGGATTTATCTAACTGAAAGAATGGTGCCATAACCACTCAAGTCAGAAACCTAGAAATCATTCTTGACTATTATTCCTTTATTTCATACAACAGAAAATCCACTGGTGTCTGTTGAGTCTTTCCTCCTACCCAGGTGAAGATTGAGAAGAATAATATTTCTGGAAAAAAGAAGCATGTGAGATGAAATAAAATGTTTAGTAGTATCAGTTAGACCACAGATTAATTCTCAAAGAATCCAATTAAAGAAAAGACATCCAGGATTACATATCACTCCATGGAATGACTTGTCTTGAGTCTCCACCTCCCCCAATCTATGTTATATTAGCTCCATTTCATAGTCCCACAGTTCTTTGGTATTTTATTTCATAGTAGTTATATTTATTTATTTGATTGTCTCTCTCTCCCTAGGCTGTAAGCTTAGGTGAATGCAGGGACCAAGTCTTTCTTTTCTTTCTATCTCTAGCACCTAGGATAGTACTGAACTCATAGAAAGTACTCAATGTTTGATGAATGAATCATCAGACTACTGATGATTTTTTACAAGTAACCTAAGACACTGACAAGTATAAAATTAGACATAAGAAAAATGATTTTACCAAAATGTTCTTAAATCCTAAGATAAATCTGAGAGTAATGGCATCTAATTTCCCATGTTCAGCGTAGGGATTTTTTTCCCCACGTGGACTAAATAGTCTTCTAGACAATTTAGCTTCTCTTCTAAAATTATAGGATTTCTTAGAAGTATAATTGATAAACCACTACCCTTACAACCATTCACTGACCTCTTGATTCAACAAAAATATGTTGTGCACCTTCTATGTGATAGGCACTGTGATAAACATTGTGTGCTCAGTATCAATTCATAGTTCTTATTCTTAAGGGACCTGTATTCTAGTAAGAGCATTCATCTGAGAGATATTTGTGATATAACTGGACAAGATAGATTCCCTCCAGGTCTTGGCTCCAAGCATGATATTTTAAGGACTGACAGAAAATTGACCTATGTGTTAGTCAAGGTCCTATGAGAAATATGTACCAAGATGGTATTAAATGTTCAAGGACCTTATGAGGGACAATGCTTACAAGAGAAAAAGGGGAGGGGGGGTAAAGTTAGGGCAAGCTGCCTGAGCACAATTTAAGTCTAAACCTGAGAGAATTAAAATCCCGTGGAATTGTCTTTGACATCTGAGCACTCAAAAATTTTGGCAAGGGCTCTGGGAATAAATTATTGGAGGAGTTCTTTGTTCCCAGAGATTGACCTGTCTAAATAACTTTGCCACTTAGTTAGGAGCAGCCTGTGGGGAGTGTGACTAGAGTGAATGCTGTGATGGACTTTAGAGCACTACACTGGTGGCTTTTGGTCAGTTATGCTCATTGTAGTTGGGAGGTCTATAAATTTCATTCTTCTTTACTGGGGAGAGGGATTGGAGATGGAACCTAGCTTGTGCATGTTACACAAGTGTCCTACCACTAAGTTACACCTCCAACCTTGCAAGTCTTACTGTTATGGCTACCACATCCTACTATGGAGTTATAATGACTTATGTACACCACAAATATTTAGTTGTAGGAAGTACACTGAATAATTTTCCAAGGAGAGCATTATAAGTAGACCATTATGAAAATCCACCAAAAGAAATAATGCAACATAAGAAACTGATTACCAGGTTGCTAGTCAGAGAAGCACTAAAAGCTCAACTCTCCTAGTTTTTGTATTCACCTGATCAATGTAGACATATGTATACAATTTCATTATACTGGTGTTTTTATTGATACTCTGTAACGAAGGTGCTACCTACTTTAGTGAGAGAACTGATATACCAGTGACTGATTCATAACAGTTTCCCCTCAAGTGTGCCCACGTGGAACCTTCCAAACCTCATTAGTCAATTAGGCAGCTATTACTAAATCCATAACCATGTTTTCAAAGGAAAGTGGGATGGTGGTTTTTAAAATTTTCCACCTTTCACTCTATTAATCAGGGAATGCTAGATTATGCTGCAGTGAGAAATAACTTGAAAAATTACAGTTGTCTGAATTGGCAAAGGTTAACATTGCTGCCCCTTTTTTGCAGGTTGATTGGAACTCTGTTTTATGTCATCCTTATTCTGGGAATAAGGAAGCTAATGGAGTAGCAACCATTGGTAACATTAGCAAAAGAAAAATAACATGTGGAAAAGTGTTCAATGATTCTTAAATCTTCTGCCCATAGTGACATTTGTCTCATTATGTTGACCCAAACGAGGCCTGATTTCAAAGGGGTGGAAAGTATTATCCTTCCACAGGGAAGGGATCCACATGTTCTTCAACACTAATATAGAGCATGCACTTTCAGTCTAGACTGTCTTTATCCCTGGAATTTCAAATGATACCTGGTATTCATCCCTGGCACAGAGTAGGTGTTCAATAAAGATTTATTAGATGCAATTTAAATAGAAACTGCAAAAAACTTGAAGTCCCAAGCTTTACTTTATTGCATCTTTTCATATAAGGATTACTTAGCCTGATTAATACAAATGGAAAAAGGTATAAGAAGCTTACAGGCTTAGAGGCAAAAAAAAAAAAAGAGAGAGAGAGAGAATCTAAAAGTATCATAAGACAGAGTCTGTCCATAAGAAGTTTGTAGTATTACTGGGAAAAGAAAGCATATACAATAAAAACAAGTATAATAAGTACTATGCGATGCAAAAAATCCATTAACATGGAGCCGGAGAAATCTGAGTTTTGTATGAACTAGCACATGTGTGTTAACCTTTCTGAGTTCAATTTTATTCATCTATGAAATGGAGACAAGAGTGGAGCTTTATATGACAGTTTTGTGCATATTAAATGAGATAGTCCATGTAAAAATCCTAGCACATAGCAGGCAAAAGATAATAGTTAATCTTTACTGAACATTAATCATGTGATTGTGCTATTCTAAGTGATGTATGTTTATAGCATATGCCTTTATTTTTTACCACATCAAGGTAAGTAATATGATATCCATCTTACAGATAAGAAAGTTGCGGCACAGAAGTATTATATAGCTTATCAAAGTGTGCAGCTAGTAAATGGGTGCTAGCATTGCAAATCAAGCAACTTTACCCTAATGTTCATACTTTTAATCATTATGCTGGGTTATAGGAAGAATAGGACATGTGCATGTAGTCGAGATTGTAGGTAGAAATATGTCACAGAACAGTAGTTTGCAGAGCTAAAGAAGAAAAGTTGTCTAATAATTACTGAGAACTCTGGCCACAGAAACTGATGAGCAAGACTTGAATGCACAAGGTACCCTCTTTAGGCCAAATCATACTATTCCTCTGTTTTGCCCCCAAAAGCCCAATCTCCTTTCTTCGATCTACTAATATGATTTCCATGCCTTACAAGCTAGGGCAAGGACACAGAGAACATGAATATTTGTATATTTTGATAGCAACGAGTCCTCACACCCACCACCCAGTATGGCCTAATCGATGACCTGACAGCTTCTCAATTATGTTAGTATTTCTTCTTCTTGGAAATAACACATACAGTATGACAATAAAAATCCTGAAGATAAATGTGAAAAAAATAAAAGAAGGAAAGTTGTGATGTTGATGTTTGGGAAGTAGACAATTTTTGATGAATGAAATTACTTTCTGGAATGCAGTCAATACTAAAACATCATGTCCATTGTTAATTGTGCCAAGTAAGTAGAATATGATTTGAGAGCATTTATATACTAGGGTGATATTTCTTGGTCAAAGAAGATTTTTGAGTTTTTCAAAGTTTTACCCTGTATTAACAGGGTAAAATCATGAGGAAATGCTTTATGAAGGAAGTAGAATCTGAAGATTTCGATTTTTAGTTAGAAAATCAGCCAAAACATGGCATGTGGAGAGGTGACAATGGATGGTGGTAGATAATCCTGACCAAAAAGGGAGGATAGTCTTGGGAAGTCATGGTAGAAAGATGAGGATAGTAGTAATACTTTTTGTTAGTATTGCACTTTTGGATTTTACAACTCTGTATTGTGTGGTAGAAGGAGCATTGCACTGAGAGTCTATACACCTGGGCTCATACATATCCTAGTCCATTTTCTATTGCTAATAACACAGTATCACAAGACTAGGTATCATAAAGAGTGAGATTTATTTGGGCTCACAGTTCAGGTACAAAGTCAAGGGTTCATGTCTGATATTCTTTCTGGCAGAGTCCTGAGATGGTGCACAGCATGAAAGACAGAGATCGCACGAGACCTAGCCAAACTGGCTTTTATAGCTGACCCACTCTCCAGAGAACATGCTAACCTATTGTTATGATTTAGATCATAAATGTCACCCAAAGGCTCATGTGTTAAAGGCTTGGTTTCCAGCTATTGAGGGTGTCATGAACCTTTAGGTACTGGCACCTAGTGGAAAGAAAGTAGGTTATTTAGGACATGAAGAGGATTGTCAGACCCTGGCCTTTCCTCTCTCTCTCTTCCCCTCCCTCCTCTCCTCACTGGTCAACATATAGTAAGCAGCCTCTTCTACCATGTGCTTCTGCCATGATGTACTGTGCTGCCACAGTCCCAGAGCAATGTGGCTAAGTGAGTATGAACTGAAACCTTTGAAACCATGAATCAAAATAAATTTTTTATCTTCTTAATTATCTCAGATGTTTTATCACAGCAATGAAAAAGTTCACCAACACACCCATCAATCTATTAATACAATGAATGGATTAATCCATCCATTAGGGCAGCCCTAATCTGTTCTTAAAACTATCACCTGGTCCCTCTTAATATTTTATAATAGCTATCAAATTTCAACGAAAGTTTCAGAAAGTAAACCATATTCAAGTCACAGAAATAAGGAGGACCAAGGGTTTTTACTAGTTGAGGTAAGGATAGCTATATAGGAAGATTCCTAGTTTTGCTTCCATGTACATATGTGTTACTTTCTAAATTGATTCTTCTTGAACTAACCTTTTCTCTAGTTCCTAGTCCCCTTCTCCTATTAGCCTCTGTTGCTTTAAAGTTTCTGCATCAGTTCCTTTGCATTGAAGACATCAAATGCTATCTTTTTTTGGGGGGGTTACCTACCTATTCTCATACATCCCTTGTGTGCATTCGCCTTATCATGTAATCAAAGTCCTATCCCCTTGTGTTTGCCCTTGATCTAAAGTCCACATATGAGGGATAACATACAATTTTTGGTCTTCTGGGCCTGGCTAACCTCACTCAGAATGATGTTCTCCAATTCCATCCATTTACTTGGGAATGATAAGATTTCATTCTTCTTCATGGCTACATGAAATTCCATTGTGCATAAATACCACATTTTCTTAATCCATTCGTCAGTAGTGGAACATCTTGGCTGTTTCCATAACTTGGCTATTATGAATAGTGTTGCAATAAACGTGGGTGTACAAGTACCTCTGGAGTAATCTGTGTCTCATTCCTTTGGGTATATCCCCAAGAGTGGCATTGCTGGATCAAATGGCAGATCTATGTTTGGATTTTTAAGAAGCCTCCAAATTTTTTTCCAGAGTGGTTGTACTAGTTTACATTCCCTCTCTTCAACAAAATTAGAGATAAGGGCAAAACAGTATCTGCTTGGAAGCGAGAGGTTGGGGGCTAGAGGGAGGGAGTGGGGGGAAAGGGAGGGGATGGAGAAAAGGGGGGGTAATGACCCAATCATTGTATACACATATGAATAAAGGAAATTTTTTAAAATCACAGAAATATGCTATTCCAGACATACACTCACTGATAACTTTGGACACAAAGCTGACCTTTTCTAATTTTCAATTTCCCAATTTATATTGTGAGTATAACAACACAATATTTATCACAGAGTTGTTGTTTTAGGAATTGAGACAATAGCTCTCACAAATATTATTTTTGTTTCTTTTATATCTCATTGTATCTCCCCTTGAATTAAATTGTGAACATTTCATTAGTGGACTTTTTTCAGAGAAGGAAGCTAAGATTCAGAGAAATTAAAGTTTAGGGAAATAAAATAATTTGCCTCTCAAATTTGTTGGCCATTGAGTAGTATAGAGCCATTCTTACTTCCAATCTAAAACACAGTCCTTTGTCACTACATTTCCAGTAAGACGGTTGGGGCCAGTAGGAATTTGTGGACCCAGGAAAGGGATATTTTGGGTAAGCAGGAGGAAGATAGGACTAATTCTTAGTTGGTCCTTCCCTAGGAGAAGGGACTTTAGGCAGCATGAGGGTCCTGGAGATAGGATAGGTACTAAACAGGCAGCACAATGGAGAAAGAATGGGAACTATTACAAATTGACATTTCTTTACTCTCAGTTTGACCAAGATAAGGATTGGTACTATGGGTCTCTCTCTTTTTTGGCAATTCTGCTTATTTGTTTATTCCTCTAAATACGTCTTCTACAATACAGTTCAGAGAATAAATAGAGGCACACAGCTATAATTTCCACCACAGTCTATTGATGAAGATTCAGTGTGAGAATGGGACCTGGGAATGTGTCCAGGTCATGGGTTAACTGGAAGCCTTGAGAGGAACTGTGCAAGGATCTTACTCACCATGATCTGACCCAGGCCTGAGGACCAACGATCTTGACAGAAGAGTCACAGCAAGCCAAATGTGAGGAGCCAATGTTCTGTTAATTCGCTGTAGTCCTAGGATAGTTCTCAGTCTACCTACACCCAAAGGGTTGAGGTTGCTCTGATCTATTGGCCCACTGGGAAAAAACTGTATTAGCCCAAGCTTTCCCTAGAACTCAGGTCACTCTGGGAGAGATCTAAATAGGTCTGCCCTTTTGCACTGGAGTGAGTAATGAATACAATTTAAAAGAGTATTTTGTATCAGTTTCTTTCTTGACTATCCCAGTAAAGGATCCTAAGGAAAGAGGCACAAATGGGGACTGGATTATCTGCCATAACTCAGGTAAGGAAGATGGCTTGTAAAGTCAAAGGAGAAGAAAACAGCACATTTACTGACTCCTTCACAGGGGGAATAAGCAGAGAGAGAGATCAGTATGATCAGGTGAAGTGGGAGCCTGAAGCCAGGACTCCAAGTGAAGTGAATGAGGGAGGAACATAAAGAAAAGCTCTGGCCTTGACTTTCACAGAGCTACTGTATAATGTGCATTTTAAAATGAAGATTGGAGCCAAATCGTGAATATATAAATACATGTATTTGAATACACAAATACACAGTGCTGGGGTGGTGGGAAGAGAAGAAAAAAGAAAGTGACAATAAAGTTTGGAATTCTTTTTGACAGAAATATTGACATCTAAAAATGGGGTTCATAGATCAATATAAAACATCACAAGGTAAAAGTCAGAATAAACAGCAAACAGCTCTACACACTTGATCTGATAAGACACCCTCTGGCTCCACTAACCATTTCTCTTGTCATCTCTCCTCTCCTCTGCTCTTCTCTGCTCACCTCTCCTCGTCTCTCTTCCCCTTCCCTTCTCTTTTCTTCCCTTCCCTTTCCTTCCCTTCCCTTCTCTCCCCCCCACATACTCTTACTCCATCTCTCTCTCTCTCTCTCTCTCTCTCTCTCTCTCTCTCTCTCTCTCTCTCTCTCTCTCCCTCCTACTTCTTTTACATTCACCAGTTGCAGCAGGGTGACTTCTGGAGAAATTGAATTCAGTAGGATTTTTATGGATAACTATAGTTGAATATGTTTGGAGTCATTTTATTAAAGCAGTTAAGAGGTAATTAATCTTGTCAATAACCTCTGGAGTGGATGTGCACTTTCTGTATTCTCCATGCTTTTTTTTTTACCTGTTTTCAAGTCTCTGAAAACAATCCAAATCTGTTTGTCATTTCTGATGCTCCCATCCCCACCTGAACTGAGAGACAGGCCAGTGCACAAACCAGAATTATTTTCTCACCCACGGAAAAAGACAAAAGACCTTTAGCTGCCCCTTGGTTTTATTCTGTTCTCTGATATTTAAGAATGAAAAACTATCTGTGGTCCATTACCCCTCCATAGACCCCTCTCCCCAAATCAAGAGAAGTGATAGTGCTACCAGGAAATGACTTGCAAAGCAATGGCCTCTGAAGCTTGCTTCTTACACTGAGTATCCATGTACCACTGTTTCCAAGAACAAGAACACCTGATAAGCAAAATACTGAATATACAGTTCCATGAAATTTGGGTGCTTGCCATTACAATCATCAAAAGATGATTCTTTACCTAGAGGTTTCCTTTAAACAGGCATTTAACCTAGGATCTAGTTTACAAAACTACATTTGAAATTCCATGGAGTGAAAATTCAGAAACTGCTATTTCACAAAACTCAGAACCTAACAGGAGCATAGTATTTGATGTTTTATTGGGTTGTGAGCTATCTAAAGGCTTTTCCCCTAGATGAATGGACTAACATTGCTCAGCACTCTGTGCGTGTGTGCACATGCTGTTTGGTAGGAAAAATCTAAGCATATATTATGGAAAAATCTTAATATATATTAATATGTATGTAACTTTTGAAAAGGGCTATACTAATAAGTCGAACATTCTTTTAGCAGAGCAAACTATTCACAATTTACTGACTTTTAGTCCCTGTTTTACACCTAACTTCCCAATACCATATCCACTGTGTAAAGAAGGCACCTTTGCTCTCCTACTCTGCTTATGAAAGCTTCTGTCCAAAGAATTGCTAAAAGCAAAGTGGCAACCTGCAAAGAATCAAAGGACAAGCCAATATGGACCTCAGGCAGCTCTTTGATCTTCTTATGACTCTTGTTCTGTGTAACTCAATGGTAATGCAGGGATGGCCATTATTCTCTACATGGACAAAATGGTTGAAGAGACAAATGTGATAAGCTGTCCCTACTGTTCAGAGTACTTTCATATTTGTTCCCATGGATGGCTGAGTTATACAAGATCTCCATTATAAGGACCTCCAACTCTAGATAAATATGCAATTCAGAAAACACTCAGTCCAGTAATCAATACATCATTCTTATCTTCTCCCGTATTTTCTTTTGTGTTATTTTTGTCCTTTAGCTGCAAAATCTATATAGAGGGTTATCCATCTACATTCAAATTGTTTAGATTACCCATATACTTTTTTCCAGTGAGATATCTAGAATCATATAATTACAAGTTAATTTTATCTGAATATTATCTGCTGATAACTTTTATATTCCTAATCAATAAGAATAAAGGATACACTCCCATGCAATCATCTAAGTTGTAGAATTATGCCTACTTTGGAACAGATCTAAAGGAGTTAGAATAGTTCTTAGTTAGAAACAATTCCTTTTCTGGAACTAAAAGAAATCTAACTAAAATATAATAGCTTCTAATCTATAATATTTCATGATCACAAAACTATTGCTAAGTCTGCATTGTTTAAAAGACAGCCTCTCAGGTTTTAGACTTAGAAATAGTTCTCACAGTGAAGTTAGTGTTGTTATGAATATTAGAATGTATGCTAAACTGTAAATTGGTCAAATTTCCTAATTCTACCAGCTTGAGTAGTTTGAAAGATTTCATGGTCCAGTATAGGTTTCTATGCATGCTATTTAATTGGGTAGTGTCTAGAACTGATTGACAGATAACAAAATAGCAAGTGTGAATACTCAAAACATCTCATTAGTTTGTAAATAAACCAGTATTTATTTAAACAAACTGTTCTTTATAAATAAAACATGTTTGGAGGTGGTTCTGCATTTTTGAGCAGTCTGTGACCACTTTGGGAAGCAGATGAAAGATTCTTATTCTCCTAACCAGAGAAATACCTCTGCACACATTCTGTAGATAATTATAGGTGATACACCAATTTTATAAACACTGGTCTAAATGAATCTTATACTAAAATTGATGAGTGCTTCAGACTAATAAGCCTTGGGACTCACGATATAAGCAGAAATTTGGGAGATGAAAATAGTATATCAAATATGTTCAAATTGTCCTAGGACTAGTCAAAAATTAATCACTTGTACCCCATTTTTTGTATATGCTATGCAATTTAACATTCCACACTGCTATGTACTCTAATGCTTTGAATCAGAATTAAACTTCTGAGATTATATAGCATGTTCTTTGTAATTTTCCTGATTTTTTATATGAATAAGTTCCTAAGAAGTTCATTTCATTAGCAATTAGCAAATTCAATACCTGGCCCAACTGCTAAATAGTAGATGAACTCTTTTAATGCTCTAGTGTACATTCATAGGCACACCACAGTGTACCAGCCAAGGAAAGACTAATCTATGAGTGAGCAGGTCCTTGTTTGTCTACCATAATCAGATAGTGCTACAAACACATTTTGCTATAATTCAACTTTACAACATAAATTCTCTTTGTCTCCAAGGTCCACCTCCTAAGGTTCAGGGTGTTGAATCATAGTGTGTCTGTCAGTTTCACCATAGAAGTCTCTTTGGAAGAAACGTGAGAGCTGCTTGTTCCTTAAAAATGACTTTATGTCTGCTAAGTATATCAAAATGATTTTGGCCTCATATAGACCTCTCAAGGAAAGCATTCACAGTTTCTTTCATCTCCTTCATCACAGTCTTCTGCTCTTCATTTAATATTGTTGCCTTCTTCATCCTTCTAATATCCTCTTACTCCCCAGCTTCTGGAACACTATGCTTTTTGGTTCTGTTCATGAGATTCCTTTTTTCACTTCCAATTGAAGTATATACTCTGCTTCTCTTCTCCTCATATGGTGCTGTCAAGTGGTTTCAGTAAATCCTTGTGCTCAAAGGGCCAAGCTAACACTCATCCTCATTGCAGGTGTCTTCTTGCTAGTACATATCAAGGACTAAAGGGACCGCCCATACATGAGATCTGCCAGCCTCTCAAGCTAGGGCCATCCCCTCTCTACCTCATGTCCTTCTGTGACTACAAGCCTCATAGAAAACTTCAGTGCCACAAGCTTCCGGGTATTATAGCTAATTATTTTCAGCCATGGCTCATGGGATAGATTCCAGAGAAAATGAGCTTAATGGTCTATTTTCTTTCCTGCCTTCATCATCTGTAACTCCAACTTCATTAAGCACTCTGAGTACAGTTCATTAAGCTTACATTCATTTTTTCCTGATAAAATTAGTGTGCAATTTGCATACAGTGTTTTTATATTGAAGTGCATGAAGCTTATACCCAAATGTCCTAATTATAAAGTCCTGTAAGTGACAATAATCAGTTGTATTTTGTGTTGTTGAAGTACAATACTGAGAAATATTGCTGAAATATATTCATTTATACTAGAATAAACTCTGACCACTTTCTTGCTTGTCTTCTGTCACATTTCAGAGAGGACAAAGGATGAAAAGTGCTTTTCATTCAAAGAGGTTGAGGCTCTATAGGGGGGCAGGTATCAAGGCCTACTTTACAGTACATAAGACCCTTTTTCAAGTCTTTCTTCTCTATCCTGACTCATCTCTCATCACTTCCTACATGTTCCCCCAAAAATCCTGCCACATCAAAGGACCTGAAGTTTACCAATCTTATTACTCTCTGAGTTGTCTTAGTGCCTTGGCTCTTGCTATTGGTCTATTCTCCTTTTGCCTGGTTAATTCCTGGCAAAAAAAAAGCACAAACTTTATTTCTATTCTAGAACTTCTGGATATATTCTAGGAATTATGGAAGAATCAAATTCACCCTTGTGAGTTCCATTACACACTGTATTTTGTTCTCTCCTATTACACACACACACACAAACACATGCACCCATGCACACACACATTCCATGCAAGCAGTTTTTATTAGCATGACCTCAGAGCTCCGTTCCCTAGTTTCTTTTTTTCCCTTCCTTCTGAGTCTGTCCCTGTTGAGAACACATTTTCTTGACTTCTTTTCATTGACCTTTTCTTTTCATGAATTATTCTTAGGTATAAAAGATAGAATATGGAAGAAATGGAAAGGCAGATTGTGTCCATCTTTGTCCCTTTTCCTATTCCAGAGCTAACTGCCTTTTTCTACCTTCTATTTAGCTCTGTGTCATCTGCTATAATGTTTTGGAAGACAAGGTGATGTCCTTTATTTTACCCCCTTCTATTTTCTATTTTCATCTTTAAGTAGAATTATAGCATGTTACATAGACCATATTACAGTTATTGGTTTCCAGAAACCAATAACAGACAGTGGATCCACCCATTTTTATAATAAAATACATATGAAAATTTGCATTCTATTTCTCATGGGCCTGCTTGGCTGAATTATAGAGGTACAACATAAAATTAATGGCCTGTGCATTCTAGTAAACCCTTATCAAGGTAGTGCCAGCTGTAACTCTGTCTCTACCCATTAGTGGACTAGACTCTGGGTTTCTTGAATACAGATCTGAGGCTTAATCAGATCTGTGTTAAGAATGTGTTATACAAGGGGATTGGACTATGAGCACATGATAAAAGTGAGAGCACACAAGGGAGGGGTGAGGATAGGTAAGACACCTAAAAAATTAGCTAGCATTTGTTGCCCTTAACGCAGAGAAACTAAAGCAGATACCTTAAAGCAACTGAGGCCAATAGGAAAAGGGGAACAGGTACTAGAGAAAAGGTTAGATCAAAAAGAATTAACCTAGAAGGTAACACCCACGCACAGGAAATCAATGTGAGTCAATGCCCTGTATAGCTATCCTTATCTCAACCAGCAAAAACACTTGTTCCTTCCTATTATTGCTTATACTCTCTCTACAACAAAATTAGAGATAAGGGCAAAATAGTTTCTGCTGGGTATTGAGGGGGGGTAGTGGCAGGGGGCGGAGTGGGTGGTAAGGGAGGGGGCGGGGGCAGGTGGGAGAAATGAACCAAGCCTTGTATGCACATATGAATAATAAAAGAAAAATGAAAAAAAATAAAAAAATAAAAAAAAAGAATGTGTTATAATAAATATGTGCATAGAAAAGAAACATGCTCAGACACATTTCTTGGTTTGTTGTGGGTTAGCTAGCTTTCTGGTTGTATAGATGGGATAGCATAGTGCTATAGTTTGGGATCAGAGTGTCTGTTTCTCAGTTTTGCCATTTACTTTATTATTATTATTATTCAGTATTCACATGTGCATGCATTGTTTGGGTCATTTCTCCCCTTTCCCCTCCTCCCCCACCCTTCTCACCTCTCTCCTTGCTTCCAGGCAGAACCTGTTCTGCCCTTATTTTAATTTTGTTGAAGAGAAGACATAAGCATAATAAGGAAGACAGAGTTTTTGCTAGTTGAGATAAGGAGAGCTATACAGAGAGATTCCTAGCATTGCTTTCATGTACAAATGTGTTACAACCCAAGTTAGTTCATCTCTAACTGATCTTTATACTAGTTCTTGATCCCCTTCTTGCGTTGACCTCTGTCACTTTAAGGTTTCTGTATTAGTTCCTCTGGAGTGGGGACATCAAACGCTTCCATGTTTTGAGTTTTCTACCTATTCCCATATCTCCCTTATGTGCTCTCTCCTTGTCATGTGATCCAAGTCCAACAACATTGCTGTATTTGCCCTAGATCTAAAGTCCACATATGAGGGAGATCATACGATTTTTGGTCTTCTGAACCTGGCTGACCTCACTCAGAATGATGCTCTCCAGTTCCATCCATTTACTTGTAAATGATAAGATTTCAGTCTTCTTCATGTCTGAGTAAAATTCCATTGTGTATAAATACCACATTTTCTTGATCCATTCATCAGTAGTGGGGCATCTTGGTTGTTTCCATAACTTGGCTATTGGGAATAATGCCGCAATAAACATGGGTGTGCAGATGCCTTCGGAGTAACCTGTGTTGCATTCTTTTGGGTATATCCCCAGGAGTGGGATTGCTGGATCATATGGCAGGTCTGTGTTTAGAGTTTTAAAAAGTCTCCAAAATTTTTTCCAGAGTGGTTGCACCAGCTTGCATTCCCACCAGCAGTATACTTTTTCCCCACATCCTTGCCAACACATGTTGTTGGTGGTGTTTTTGATGATGGGCTATTCTAACAGGGGTGAGGTGGAATCTTAGTGTGGTTTTGATTTGCATTTTCTTTATGGCTAAAGATGGTGAGCATTTTTTCATGTGTTTTTTGGCCATTTGAATTTCTTCTTTTGAGAAAGTTCTGTTTAGTTCAATTGCCCATTTCTTAATTGGTTCATTGATTGTAGAAGAGTTTAGTTTCTTAAGTTCCCTGTATATTCTGGTTACCAGTCCTTTGTCTGAGTATAGCTGGCAAATATTTTCTCCCACTCTGTGGGTGGTCTCTTCGGTTTAGAGACCATTTCTTTTGTTGTGCAGAAGCTTTTTACTTTTATGAAGTCCCATTTACTTTTGATTTGACCTTACACAAATCATTTCACTTTTCTAGGAATAAGTTTTCCCAAACATTAAATATAGTTAATATTATATCCACATCATAGTATTTATGTTTGTTTTAGCTCACATTAATTCTGTGTCCATTATGTACTAGAAACTGTCCTCTCTGTTCTATATGGATTAACTCATTTAATCTTCTAGATTAAAGGGAATAAAGCACATAAACTTTCTAGCATATAGGAAATGTTCATAAACATTAATTATTGTAGAGGGAAGGGAGGAATAAATGAAACCTAGAATAGCCTGGACATAGATATGAAGTTAATCCTCTAAAACAGCCTGAAGGGACTTAAGGATTCAGCCTAACTCTAATTCCTTAATGTTAAAAATTAGGCTTCCTCTTTTCCTTGGGTTCCTATTCTTAAGCATTTTCTTTCTACAGGGTTCTCCTCTATTTCTTACTCCCCAGAAACCTGAGTCAATTCTTGGACATTGGTCTGAGTCCTAATAATTCCTTCTCCAATTAATAGGTTGATTTATTATACTTGACCCTAGACTTTTCTTGACTTGGATGAACTCAGTTGTAACCCCAGTGATAGCAAACTCCGTCTTGAGGAAAAGGTGAATTCTTCAGGGACACTACTGTGTGCTATATTTCAGAATCATGGTGACATTTTACTTCTACTCAGATGCACAACAGCAATGACAATAGTTTTTAAATTAACTTTTACTTAAATCAACTTTCCAGTCTAAGCATCCCTCTGTAAAAGATGCTGGCTGGTGCCCATGGCAATGTCTTCTGACTGAGCTGTATAAAAGGGTTCCAGCTGTTTTACATCATTCAGTTTCCAAGGCCCTTTGTGCCCTTCTTTGCAGGCTGCTCTTGCCAATCACAGGGAATTCACCACAGAATGTTCAATGCTGGTTTTTTTTATTTTAACTCTGACTTTTGGAAGTTAGTTCTTCAGTTCTTTGAATTATGCTTTCCAGCTGGGAAATAGTGACAACTTGATGTTCCCCAAGCAAGTTATAAGTGTGCTAAGCTATTGATCATTCCAGGTGGTCTTGTAGGTACTGGGGCAGTCAGAGTACACGAGCAGTCTTTGCCTCTGGCCATTTGCAAACTTATTCAACTTCAGTGCGCTACATAAGCATTTTCATTTTCCATCTGCTTTATGTCTTGGTAATGTCAGAATGTACTGTGTTTAGAATATTAGTTATCAAATGTCTTTGAACTGTGGAGCTACAATGTGTGAATCAGGTTGTAAGTGTACATTTTTCTTAATTTTACCCTATATTTTAAAATGGTTATGCTTGTACATTTTATGTGCGAAGTTTAACACAATTTAATTTTTGAAAATCAAATATGCTTTGAGAAAATGATAGCCAGACTCTGAAACTTTGGTGTTCCTATCAGCAGATGCTGAGTGTTTTTAGAGAGCACAACTAGAGAAAGAATTAAATAGCTTTGCTCTCTTCTCAGACTTTGGAGTCTGCAATAGTGCATATCCCTCTGCAATGGGGCACAGCTTGCCTCTGGACCTTCCCATGATACTTGTTTACCTTTCCTGACAGGGTCCTCTGAACCATCACTGGGCACACGGTTTCAGTACCAGTATCACTTCTCTCTGGTTTTCCTCCCCCACCATGTTAAAAATCACCAAGTGAAAATATGATGATGTATTTAGTGACAAAGGTTTCTCATCACCATAGTGTATATATTGCATAAGATAAAATACTCAGTCATTTGAGAAATGTATGAAGTAAAAATAATACCTACATCTCCCCATTGCTTGCCCCACTATTGTTGACAGTTTGCTATTTTTAGCTCTCTATATTATTCCAGAAATATATATCCATACCCCCTTCACAGATATAGTTAATAACAAGTCTTAGTACTCATTTCATGTCATCACTTACCATTCTATACCAAGCTATACAACAGCTGAATAGTAGCCTATGGAATGGCTGTACCATATTTTATTTAATTACTCCTCTAGTGGTAACATTTAGCTTCCTTCCAGTTATGTAAATAGGAAAGAATTTGAAATAGTCTAAATGTTCGATCACTAAATCAACTGTATTCTATGCTACAATATGATATAATTTTTAAAAATTCATGTTGTAAAAACACATTCAGTGCAATTGCAAAGTGTTCTATGTATCTTTTTACAAGAAAAAGGAGATCACAAATTAGTTTGAATAGCTTGAGTATTAATGGATAGAAAATATGAGCATGCATGCTTATAACACTCCTGACAGCATGTTCACCAAAGTTAAACTGATAAGAATTGTTTTCTCTCTAGGTGGTTGAATGCTAGGGTTTAAAATTTTTCTCTGTTTTGCTGATTTTTTAAATTCATTAAATGTGTACTGTTTTAGTAATTAGAAAAGCAGTACAACAAAAGTTAATGTTTTAAGCATATTTGGGTCCATCCTCTGACACCATAGCCACACTGCTATTTCTTCTATGCTTATGGCACTGTGCCAGCTTGTAGAAGACAAGTGAGTCAGAACTAGTGGGCCTAGGCCTTGCACTGTGTGCACTCCCAGTCATGTCACACAGACAATAAAGGCCAGTTATGGTAGATAAGCCAGAGACCTGTATGGAGCAGTAGGAATTGACAACCCTTTGAGATTCACACAAATAATGCTATGGAAGACCAAGCTGAAAGGGCAGTAATCCCTGTGGAGTAAATCAATGAGAATTAGGGGAGGCGTTCCAGAGGAAGTGGGAAATGGTTTGAGTAATGAAGAAAAGTCAGTTTTACAGAGACCAAAAGAAGGAGAGCAGGATTTCTGCAGACCCTGACAGACTGTGCTCTGCAATGCAGCAGAGGATCAGTTTTTGTCAAATTAGTTAGTTGCCAAAGTGGGATGGTGAGTGACTGAGGATGTGTGCCCTGTAATGATGCATGCAAGTTCAAATTCTAGCTCTGTACCTTAGTGGGTATTTGCTTAAGTAATTTACTTAATTGTTTCAACCTCAATTTCCTCATCTACCAAATGGGAATTACAACAATATCTACCTCACCTGGTTGCTGTGAAGGTTAACTGAAATAACAGATATAATACTTCATAGCATAGTGCCTGATTGGCACATAGTAAATTATTAATGCTAAATGAATTATTCCATAGCTTTTAAAACCTTAATTTAATAGTAACAATGAAATCATTTGCAAGGAATTCATAATACTCAGAAGCAGACAGTGTTTTCAAGGTTTCTGATATGAGGTGTGAGCAAACCTTATAGTCTATAGAACTCAAACAGGTATAAGAATTTTTAATGAGAGAAAGAAAGCATGTATGGGATGATACTTAAAAGTATTAAATGACATAATGCAGATGAATTTCTTACTGCCTGATACTGAATTAGTGCTCAGTTCATTTATTGAACAAATGTTTGTTGAGCACTTACAATCTGGTAGCTAGGCTTTGTGCTTAGACACCAAGAATATATTGGTAAGTGAAACAAATAGCTACCTTGTTCTTAAGTAGTTTAAGTTTTTTAAAAAATATATTTTTAATAATTTTATTAGCATTTAATGGTCGTACAGTGAAATACATTGTGATATTTACATATGTGCTTACAATATATTTTAGTTAGCTGGGTGCTGGTGGCTCACACCTGTAATTCATGCTACTCAGGAGGTAGAGATCAGGAGGATCATGGTTTGAAGCCAGCCTGGGCAAATGGTTCCTGAGACCCTATCTTGAAAAAACCCATCACAAAAAGGGGCTGGTGGAGTGGCTCAAGGTATAGGTCCTGAGTTCAAGTCCCAGTACTGCTATATAGTGTTAGATTTACCCCTTCCATTGTTCTCCCTCTTTCCCCCTCCCCCCTTCTTAGAACAATTTCAATGTTTCATTCTTCTATTTTCATATATAAGTACAAAATACATCCACTATATTCACCCTCCTTCCCCTTTTCCTTGTGCCCACCCACCTCCCACTAGTACCCACCCTTAGAAAAGACCCATTTTTCCCTCCTGCCCCTCATTTTTGAGTGTATATTTTTAATAAATGAAAACTACCATTACTACTACTACTACTACTAAAAAGGTATCCCTTGCTACCTGAACTGTCACTCTCTATATATTCATTATAATAACTTACAAAATTGTTTACCTAAAGTTCACTATTGAAATTAAAAGTCCTCAGGTTAAAACAATTGAGTTGCACCAGAGTCCCATCCATAGAATATTGACTATACCCCTCTCACAATGGTATGACACCTTGATTCTAGATGTATAACACATCATTGTTAACATGTTGGGCACCCTTTTCCTAAGAGGCTTTCTCTTTGTGAGTGCCAGTGTTTGCTTCTAGGGGTACTATCAACCAGTGTCCATGTGGACCATTTCTTGAGAATCTCAAACATATCATTTTATTGTTTATATTACAGCATAGGTTTATTACAGCTTAGAGAGAAAAATATAATTTACTCCAGAGATTATAAATTATTGTATACCAAACATAAAAATACTTGGTAATGAGTTCATTAAGTGCTAAACAATCATATATTAACATTTAAAAAAATATATATGGATATATATATGGATCTATATATATATATAGTTGTTTAAGAGTGTTTTAATAATATTTAGGAAAAGTAGTTGGAACTTCTGGTTGGATTAAGAATGTATTGTTATTTTTCTATTCATATTACCCAAATGTAGATTTATTTAACTTTATATTAATTAACTATACAAGATGTTCTCAATTATATCTTATTTTTTAATGTGAAGGGATGCCTACACTACTACTATCACAACATTACTACCATGCACCACCTTATTCTCACAAACTAAAAATTATTTCCTACAAATTTTCATTAACTACTGTTCCCCAATATTGCAATTTGTCTTTATAGAAGCTAAGACAGTCCTCTTCCTTTTATTTAACTTGAGTGTGGCCATGTGGTTGGTGTGGTGCCTAAATCCTCAAGGTAAAGGACCTGCACTTTGTTGTGGCCGATGGACACCCAAGGCTGCGTAAGAATAAAGAACTTAACTCATCATGTCTTTTTGTGGCTCTGAGGCCACAGTAGAAAACCAATGATCTCCATAGCCAAGGGTGTTAGCAATACCAAAGGAGACTTCACATGGAAATTAGCCAAGGATGCCCTTCTCAAAGGCACCAGCTACCGCCTACTGCAGGGGTGTGTGTGTGTAAGTATGTCATCCCCTAGGGTGTTGCAAAGGCAATTGTTTGTTTGGGAGGTGTTCATAAGCATCTAAATGGGTAAATGTAGAGTGGAATTCTAGGTTTATTATTGATTTTTGGCAGTACTGCAGTTTGAACTCAGGGCCTCACTCTTGCTAGCAGGCACTCTACCACTTGAGTCACTCCATCAGTCCTGTTTTTGTGTTGGTTACTTTTGAGATAGGGTCTCATGAACTATTTGCTCAGTCTGCCTTTGAACCATGATCCTTATGATCTTTGACTCCTGAGTAGCTAGGATTATAGGTCACACACTGGTGCCTGGCTTATTATTGATTTTTTAATGGGCCTATTTCTGATGAAAGAAACCAAAAACATGTCCTCTGGTTGAAGAAATCTGGGGAAACACTGTGTATAATGTCTCCTGGGAATGTAATCAACATGTAAAAGGCTCCAAGTAGTTCTGCAGTAAAGCAATCTAATTACTCCTTGCTTACTGGAATATCCCCATAGATTTTTGCTCACAGAACTCTTTTCTGTGTGACAGCCCAAAAAGCACTATTCTACAACACATATTTTGAGAAACATTGTTGTAGATTTTTCTAGAATGAGTTATGACAGAGTTTAATAAGTTTCCTGACCCACTCATTATCCTCCTACTCCCTCCTGCCCACTTTTCTTATGCTTCTTTCCTCTCATCCCACTCTTCCATCTCTCCTTCCCCATCTCTCCTCTTTTCCCTTCACCATTCGTTGAAGAATTACTGAGAGGCTTGCCTGTCATCAAAAGCATCTCAAGAATCCCTTTAGCACTAAGAACAATACCAAAGCTTGCAAAAAGTATGTGTGTATATATGTATGTATATATATAATCTTGACCCTGCCTATTAGTGGTTTTCATTAGCTCAGATCTTGACTCAGTGGATATGCAGATTCTTGATAACATAAGCAATCTACATGCTAGCAAATGGTTGAACACATGGCATACTCATGGAGGGGAGAGGGAGTACACAGTGAATTACAGCTACACCTTTTTCAGTACCCAAAATTTGCCAAACACAGCTCAGCAAGGAAAAAAGAAACACAATTGCTATTCTCTGTATAATATATGCCATTGTACAGCTAGTGCCGTACAATAAGATATATTGTGCTTTCAGAGGGACACTGTGCAATTTTCAGCCTTTGTCACATATTACTTTTCTTTGGAAAGCTGCACAAGAATTAGGAGGTTTAGATTCAGCTGCCAGCTCAGCCACAGACCTGCTGTTCCACTTGAAGTAAGCCCCTTGAACTCCCTGGGCCTCAAAGGTGGTTTCATTAAATGACCTAGAGAGGCCTTTCCAACTCTTAGTCTGAAATTCTGTGATCTATTCAATGAGATTGCTGCTGCTTGTGTAATGGCTTGGGGGTGAGGTGAGCTGGGAGATGCTTCCTTTCAAATCGTATTGCTGGTTTTTAAAAGTCTTGCCAAATGTTGCTTGGGAGGGAGAGGTTAACAGATTTTTTAAGTAGAAACTGATTGTGGGTGGGTATTTGTATGCCCATTCCATACCTTACCCCTCTTCCAAGCTCAAACATTGTTTTGTTCAGTAAATATTTGATTTTGAAGTATATGTGCTCAGATTCTGTTTACATTCTGGGAGTAAGTTCTGGTGTGCTAGTCAAGACAACAGTGTATAAAAACTGAATAATCAGATGCATCGCTTACCTAGAACTTACACATGTGCACAGCTCCAGAAGAACTTAGCATGTTTTATATCACTAAAGTGTCAAAATGATCCTGTAAGGAAGGTTATTTTACTAGTTAGAAAACTAAGCCATGCAGACATTCTATCATCAACCCAAAGTCAAATGGGAGGATCCAATCTTCAAAACTAGCTAGGACAACCCAGAGTTCTTAACTATCACGTTTTCCTTTTAACCTGATCATATAAGTGCTATGCAAAGTAGTTACTATGAAGAAGGGAAAGAGGAAATCCAAGCCCCTCACCTCAGCTGGGCAAGCACTGGGTTTGCCAAATACTCTTTGTCTTATATAGAAACAATGGGTGCTCAGACCCAGATGACCTGTCTCCTCACAGTATTTAGCACTCTTTTCAACCTCTGCTGAAAATTCCACACCTTAGGTGGCCAGTAGGAGCAAAGCAGAAGGGTTTCTGTGGTGGCCCCTGAAGGTAGCTTGTTCCAGTAGCATCTGTGTACATGACTAGCCACAAACTAAATTCTGAAAATGGAAGAATTTGTTCTTGATGTTTCCTGACCCTCTGTCAGGACCTTTGCTTCTGATCATAATGTATTAGAAAACTTGTGTGCATATGCTATGTCTGGATCTCAGTCTCCTTCGTGCTGACATTCTTCTCATGCCCCTCCCATTCTCAGTGATTCCCGTGTTTTAGATCTTTACATTCCCCATTTCTCCTGGTCATAGCTCCTGATCCTATATCTTCCAGTTGTGAATAGCAAATCATGAGTAATAGCTAACATTTATCTAGCATTTTCAACAGGGTGTATTCTGTCTTAAGTATTTACATATAGTATCTCATTTAAGTCTGGCAACAGTCCTATGGGTAGAATTCAGTTACGCCTACTTGACACAGGAGGATGTTGAAGTTCAGCGGTTAGTATGTCCAGGTCACCCAGCCAATAAGTAACTGAGAAAGACCTATAGCCAGAGATTTCTAATTTTCAAGTCCATATTCATGTACATGTCCACTAGCCCGAATTACTTCAGTCATACTGTATCAATAGCCATGATCGCCAGCCTGCTGTGTTTGATGGTTTTTTCCCTATCTGAGAAAGTAAATTCACTGCATTTGTATTCTTTAGAGAGTCTTACTATTGAAGAGCATCCTTTCTCGGTGTCTTGGGAAGTGTTTTAAAGGCCTTACAAGGACACACATTTATAACAACCCCAGTAATGCTGTTTTACTTTCTCTCATTGCCTTCCATTTCTTCTTTCCAATTATCTCACCCAAGTTCAGTGCATTTTCTTCTTGCCTCCAGAGTTTACAATCACATGTGCTCCTCATTTTTCCTAACCTTGGCTAATTCAAACTTTGAGTACTGCTAAGCATTCCTAATCTTGTAATGAGATTCCTTCTATTGCTCTTTCATTTTCCCTTCTCACAACAAGAACTGCTTGCCATCTGCCTTTATATTTTTTTCACTGTCTTTTACACACCCTCCCTATCATTCACTTACAGTAGGGACACATTTGCTGCCATACCATTCTGGAGCGACAGATAGTACCAGATGCAGTGGACCCTTTTTATAGATAAGGAAACCAAGGCTTGAGTTGTTGCAGAGGATTACACAATCTTTTGTCCAATAGGGAGTTTCCTAGTACTATTAATGACAAGTAAAAGTAGATGTTGAGAGCCCCTGAGGTATGTGGGGGCTTCTAAAATACAATTTTGACTTAAAATCACCTTATTTTTTGGGTATTTTTCTGAAGTAGAAAGACTAGAATGGGGTGAACTGGGTTAGGGAGGCAACTAAGAGAGACATCAAAGTGGTCTCAAATATGCTAGCTAACTGAAAAAAATGAAGTTGATAAATTAAGCATCATTCAAATATAGCAGAGAAGATCACTTACCAATCTGAAATAAAGCCAGACTGAGACTGAGACCCTGGTAATTTTTCTTTTGATGACCTTTTTATTTATAGGCCAGATCTTTGTAATATCATAATGAATGATGATGTCAAAAGAAAACATATGGCTATCAATATTTAGAAAACTGTTCTGTGAAGAATGAGCTAATGTGGGGAGATTTCCAACTTTTCTCAGTGCATGGCTTTACAATATTCCATAAATAGCAGTTCTGCTCTCTGATTAGATAAAGGGCTAGTAAGCAGGAAACTCAAGGACAGGTTGGGCCAGGCAACAAGGGCATCTTTTTTCTTCAATATCAGATATGTCCACCTGGTCAGGTTTCCCCATTTGATTTTGTTGTAATTCTCTGTGTTTTCAATACACGGCCTACTGCTTGGCACACGGTAGAGACTAAGTGAATGAATGGATTTAGACAACTGCTGTGTACTGATGAGCTTGTCATGAGTATTTACTCAGTGTGTCTGCCTATGCTGTACTTTTCAGAGACTCCTTGGAGCCAGTGTTTCCTAAGATCTAGATGGAGTAAACACATAGTGTGGAAGTACAGGGGGGTTGTATGATTCCAATAAATCTTCCTCATTCTATACACTGCCCTTCAAAACAGGACTTTGCTTCCTGTTGAAAAAAATGTTCCTGGACTATACAAAGTATGGGCAAGGGGACTTCCTCTGCCTATGCTTCTCAGATTGGCCCTAGAAGCAAGGGACATTTAAAACAAGGTTAAGCACATCTGTTTTTACTCCATAATTTGAGGAAAGAGAAGTTACATACTTTTAGATGATTTAAATCACTGTTTATGTATTGATATTATGTATTGGTATTAGTAAGCATGGGCTGCCATAACAGAATACTTTAGACTGGGTGACTTAGACAACAATAAATTATTGCTCACAATTCTGGAAGCTGGGAAGTATAAGATCAAGATGCTGATTGATTTGGTTCTCTGGAGAAGGCTTTTTTCCTGACTTTCAGGCAACCACCTTTGCTATATCTTCACATGCAGAGAAGGAGAGAAGAAGCAAGCTCTCTGACGTTTCTGCTTGTGAGTGTGCTAAGCTCATAATGAGGGCTCCACCTTCACGACCTCTTGTAAAGCTAATTACTATCCAAGAGCCCCATCTTGAAATGTCATCTTATTGGGAGTCCATAGCAGTGTCTAATAGAATGAACTGTTAAATTCATGTGTATATATTACAATAAAAATGGGAAATAGCAAAAGTTTCCAGTCTTGCAACAAATCGCTTTGAACTGTGTCTCTGATCTTGTGGAGTATATTCTCATTCTTTTTTGCCTTTAGGTACTTGAGATAATGCTTTAAGAAGAACTGCCAAGGCTGTATAAGTTGCTCTAATGCAAATGGAGCTTCTTGGAGTTATGTTCAGCAGAAGCCTTAAGCTCTGTGAAGCTGTTAGGAGTAGTTTATATCTAGATGTGAATGAACAATCTGAGAGGAAGCTTTGGTGACTGTGAGTGGGCAGTGGGTGTGGTAAAAGAAGAGAGTCCTCAGGGGGCAGAAGAAGAGGAACTGAGAAACTGGGACCCTTGCCTATTCTGTTTCTCATTTTCACTTTATTGAGGTGGAAATTGGCCTTTCTGGGACCTCTTTCTCCATCTGATTCCCTGTGTATTTCATGGGTTATTGACTGTACTCCTAAAATGCTCCTGAGATGAGTTCTAGGGAAATAGGTTAATCACTAAAAAAGGTTAATCAATAGAATTAATTTCTTGGGGTAAGGATGGGACCATTGTATTAGAATTCTGATGTAGTAACCTCACTTAAGCTTTCTAAAATTGCATGAGGAAGTAGCTCCCTATAAGTCCCTTAGACCAGGATCACTGAGACACTTTTCTTCCCTCCTGTATTCAAAGAGTAATGCCTAATGAGAGCAAACTCCTTTCTTTACATCCTAAAAGTCATGGTTAAGTGCAGTTTATGTAATATTTTTTACCCATTGGTGTGTTAAGGATTTCGTGAGCTTTCCTTCTTTTAGATGCTCTGGCCTGCTTCCTAATTCCTCCTTCTTCCTGGATTTTTCTACAATTTCCACACTCATTGCCTTTTTTGTGCTTTTATTCCTTTTCTTTACTTCCACAGAAACCTTCCCCTCACCTATCCCTGTGCATTCAAAAAGGCCTCTCACCTCAGGGAGGCTGCTCTGATCTTCCCAACCCAAACCACTGTTTCTTGTTAATTTCACTCAATAAAAATAATTGACATTGGGCATGTAACAAATTGTGCACAACCAATATACTTTAGCTCACTCGAGTGAACTGCTTCCTCTACAAAAAATCCATTCATTCTCTTGACAGTAATGTTAATATTAGAAATAATGATTGTTATTTATTGAACACTGATATTGTTACATTTCTTTTTAGAAATTTTAGAGCTGAGGAAACAAAGGCTCAGAGAGGGTTTCTTCCAAAAAGAATTGTCCACTCAAAATTATCTCTGTTGCTGGTTTGGTGCAAAATCATTCCTTAGGTACTTAATTAAAATGTTTCTATTCCCCAGATAAGTAACCTTTAGCATCTTTCAGGAAGCAAAGTGTAGTAGTTGAAATCACAGCTCATGGCATTGGACAGATTTGGGTTTGAATTATGGCTCTGATGAGTGACCTTGGAAAAGTCACTTCAACTCTCTGAATCTGTTTCATTAAAATGAGGATGATAATTCTCACATATCAGAATTATTATAACAACTAAATGAGATTATGTCTGTAAATAGCTAACAGATAAATGACAGCTTGTCATTAATAATCTTAGATTCATATTGGAAGTGATACAGATACTGCCAAATATGGAGCAGAGCTTGACTTTCAGCTGTAGAAGTTAATATATTTTGGAGAAAATACCTTAGGACTCCTGGGAGAACTTTAGAAAGATTTTACAGTTAAAGACTTTAGGGAATGAGGCAATAGGCTTAGAAAATAATTTGAGCAATTGTTTAGAAAACAATTTAAGAGATCTCACTGTATAATTTGAATAAAGCCCAATGTCTCGTAGTGATATAATCAAAGGAACAAAAGTCACACATACAACCTGATTAAAGAACAGTTGAAATCTTTACTGCAAGCTGATAGAATGGCTCAAGTGGTAGGGCACCTGCTTAGCAAGCATGAGGTCTTGAGTTCAAACCCCAGTACCACCAAAAATTTTTAAAAAAGGAAATCTTCACTGCAAGCTGTCTTTAGAGTGATGAAGACAGTTGGCCTTTTGAGTTCAAAGATTTAACTAACCAAAAATCAAAAATATTTTTAAAAATTGCAGCTGTACTGAACAAGTATACTCTTTCATTCTTGTCTTTATTCTCTTAGCAATAAAGTATAACAATTATTTACATAGTATTTACATTGTATTATATATTATAAGTAACTTAGAGATAATTTAAAGTATACAGGATGATGTGTACATATTATGTTATTGGAGGGAGTTGAGCACCCTCCAATTTTGGTATCTGAGAGAAAATCTGAACCAATCCTCCCTCAAGGATATCAAGGGATAAGTGTATACTCATATGGAACAGAAAGAGATCTTCAAAATTCCCTGCACTCTCAGATAATTTTCTTTATTCAATAGCTGTCTCCACATCTCATTTCTCCCAACTATGTTCCCCAAATCCTTCTCACAGAGCCTTCCAGACTCTCTCCCACTACTCTTCCCCAGGTCAGATTTTTATTTTGTAAGACTTTTTACCCAAATTCTATATCAAAAAAGGAGAATTGGAAATATGTTCTAGATAGCTTGGTCACTTTCAAGAAGTGTGAGTGCTGTGTGTATAAGCGTGTATGTTTTGGAGTGCGGGTAAATTGGGAGGTAGATTGCAAATACTGGTCATTTAATGGTTTTTCCAGATTTGAAATAATTTAGCTCAATTAAAAATTTACAGTTCCCCAAAGTATGGTTGTTTGGACTAAAAAAAAAGACCTCTCTCTTTCTCTCTTTGGTAGTTGTTTAGCAATTTACAGATATGATGCCGACTTTAGGGATTATTCTAATTGGTAGCTATTTATGTTTTTTAGAAAAGGATAGTTACATGCTATATTTCGGTCTAGGGTCTTGGTGGTTGGGAAGATAATAAAATGAGTTGTAATTAGCAAAGAGTTTAGAAACCTCTTATGTGGTTCTTTATGCCACACACATGATCTTATTTAGTCTTTGCAGCATGCTGTGAAGTGGGTGCCCTAATCTCCATTCTGCATGTGAGGAAACTGGGACTTCTGAAACAAAATGTCTTCCCTAATGTCACTCACCTTACAAGGGATGAAGTTAAGGCTTGTTATGTCTCCAAAGTGACTAAGGGAATAAAGCAAATTTGCCTAAATAGTCTCAGATCTCTCTCTCTCTCTCTCTCTCTCTGTCTCTCTCTCTCTCTGTCTCTCTCTCTCATTAAGGTAATATGAAGGCCACCTCCAGTTGTAGAACTTTCAAATGACCCTCCTCTGGCAAGGATGGAAGAAGAAGAAGGAGTGATTAAGGTACACAAGAATCAGCAGGAGTTACTCAAGTAACAAAGCCATAAAACTGGGGGTTCACTTGAGAGTAAAAACAGAGAGGATGAGTAATTGAGTATTCTTAACATGGAACTTAGAGGGGAAGAGATACCAAAGGAAAGTGAGCAAATTTTAAATGCCTCCCATATGCCCAATACTGTATGTAAAGTTAAGACTATACTAATAGCTTATCAGCATGCTACCCTACCTCACAAGAATCATATGAAAAAGCTATCTTCATTATCATTTTACAGATTTGTATTCAATTCTATAGACATTCAAATGCCAGTTAGATGACTAACTCTAACTGGTGTGAAGAAACAGAAATCAGGGCTATTAGTTCCCTTACCTACCACCCCTTGGTAGAGTCAGTCCTAGAGCCCTTATGTGACCAGTTTTAAAACTCATTCTCCATTCATATTCATCAACACAGGGAGCAAAAGTTTGGAAAGTAGGATGAAACTTATCAAGCAATTTCTAGTGCTCATGTTCCTGGAGTTAAGTACGACTTCTGAGCACCACGTGTAATCATATTGATGGGAACTTTTAGGTACTGGTTCGGAGGAGCCCCTCATCTCCTTTTTTGCTGTTTTGCTGAAGATGAAGGTAAAAACTATGAAACAAAAGAGATGCTGGCACCAATAAAGTGGGTCAAAGGGCCAAAGAAGTGGATGATACAGTTGCGATGAGGAAGGTGATCCATGAAAAGCCTACATTGAGGGCGTTTGAGAACTTTGTTTACTCATAAATTGATAGGCCATGTCTGCTGGAAATTTTATTAGCTTTTGCAACTACAAAGATTGTATATGAAAATACTTAAGTGATATAGTCAGCTTGTAACTTTATACTATTGCTACATCACTTGCCTCATTGGAGCCTCATCGATTGTTCTTTTATTTTCCTCTTTAGTGTGCTCTTTACATACATCCCCAGGAATTGTTTCACTAGTCAGCCCTACTTTTCTCACAGTCGGCTTACAAAATTTTAGAGTGTTCCAAGCTCTTCCTCTTTTTCACACATTCGGTATTTCCCATCAAGCCTCTTAGAATGATATTGAAACCCCTTAGGAGGCCCTGTTTCTTCTGTCTTCCTCATGTATCAAGATTCTTGGATCTGTAGCTTTAAAAACATTCTTTCATGTTGTAAATTGGGGAAGTTATAAAACAATCCTGGACGGTCATCAACCATAATAAATACTTTCCTAATGCCTGGAAAACAAATACATAGTGGCAGGCTATACAGCAAAGCTTCCTGGAAGATGTCAGGAGGGGAATAAGAAGCCTTTCACTGCTCAGAAGGGAAAGCTCCTGAAGTCAGCCAGGTGTGGGCGTAATTGGGGAGGGAAATTCTCGGGCCCAAGTGACAAAGAGTTGAAATTGGGAATGGTAGAAAATGGGTCCATCAGGCCCCCTTGACTTAAATATCCCCTCAGAGAGTACTGGAGAGAAAGTTTCAGGGAAGGAAAGCCCACAGTTATATTGAGTGGCGAAGGAAAGCCCACAGTTATATTGAGTGGCTCAGGTCCTCTCAAATTCTTCCACCAAAGTAGATATAAAGGCAGAACTGTGAAATCCCTGACCCCCTCACACTTCTACTCTCCACAGAATTTGAGATATGGTCAAAGCCACCCACAAGCAGAACATTTATTTGAAATCTACTGTTTTCTTTTAAAAATTCATGTGAATCTGGCATTCTACCTCTTGTTTATTTCATTTAAATTTTCTTACCCTTTAGTCTCCTCCCCCACTCCCATTTTCCCTTGGCATATGCAATCATCTTCATATGTTTCTGAGTATCTTTTTATTTGAATATATTATTCAAAAATATATTGCTTTATGTGCATGCATTTTTGATTTATTGGAAATGGTATTTATTACATATCTCAATTTATTTTTACATTTTTTCTTTTAACACTGAGTATATAAACACCATCCATACTGTTTGTGTATATTTAACCTGATGCTACTCTGAGGTACTGCACTCCAGTATATATGTCCATTACATTTTACTCATCTACTCTCCCAGGAATGAGCACCCAGATAGCCACGAACTCTCTGAAAGAGATGCAGAGAGCATCTTTGTATATCTCCCGAGATTGGCCCAAGGGGAAAGTTTTTTGGAATATATACCAGGATGAGAATGGCTGGGCCATAGAATGTGTGTTTACTTCATGAGACTATATTGTTCCAGATTGCTCTCTGAAATGGCTGCACCAGCTTTGACTGCAAATAGCAATAATTTGTTCATCTTTTCCCTCATTCTTGTCAACCCTTGGAGTCATCCAGATTTCTGAAAACTGCAAAGTGATATCTCAGTGAATATTTTCATTCTCACATCTCTCATTATGAATGATTCATATTTATATTAAATGACCAATGTGTAGAAAAGTGAATGTTCCAATAATCATAACTGTTAAAATCAGTCCCTTCAGCATGGAATTTTCATAACACACTTCAATCTTTTCCTTGGGGAAAAGATTATTTGAGGAGTATCATTTGAAAAGTATCATTTTGAGCAGTGCAGGTATTAGCTGTGACATTGAGAAAGTCAATTCTCTTCTCTGGATCATTACTTCCTTATCTATAAAGAATGCTTGGACTAGATAATCTCTCAGAACCCTTCAGGGTTTTACATTTTGTGATTCAAATTACATCATCTTGAGCCATCAAACACTGCATTACCCTTTCTGTATTAGCTCCCCCCTTTAACCCCTTCTCAAATCCATTCAGTTCATTTTTTCGTGTTGTAGCAATTTACTCACTAGCAGTCCACATCCTTCCCTCCCACTTCTCCTAACCAGAAAGAAATAAACTGCCTTTTCACACTCTCTTTCTAGCATGTGAACAGAATGATGCCAGTTTGTTCCTGCTGTTCTTTAGTCTCCTGCATAGCATTTGCCCAAATTACAGACCTCTCAGAGATTACTGTCCCCAGTCAGAACAAGGGGGAGATTAAAAGACAAGTTTGAGCTCAGCCACGTGCTGCCATAAATATGAAATGCAAAGGAAACTAATAATATGACATTATATTTTGACAATCATGTGGTACTCATAATTCTTTGCACCAAATAAAAGCTATTTATGCCCTGTTTTGTGTAAAGTATGGAGAGACAAGTAATTTCTAAGTCTTGTTTGATTCCTCCCTTAAGAAAATAAACAAAAAAATCAATAATGATGTACTAGGTTCAACTACATGAAGTTATAGTTTTTGTAAGAAAAAACAATAAAATAACAGTGACTTCATATAATTCAACAATAAATGTGACATAGCCAAAGGTGACCTGAGAAATCCCAAAGAGATAATTATCAATGACTTTGTTAATACTACTCTTGTCTATTTCCAAATAGGGCTGACATGTATTCCTTGCCTTGTAGCCAGGGCTTACAAAGGGAAAATATTGCTTTTGATTTTGTTTGCATGTATTATTGTACAAAGTAAGTGGTTTCATTGTGATATTTCCATACATGCTTATAATGTACTTTGATCACATTCATTCCCTCTATTACTCTTCTTATCCACCCTCCCCCTTTTCCCTTCTCCTTCCATCTCAATAGTTGTCTACCTTTTACTTTGGTGAACTATCCCCCCCTAGATTCCACACATGGGAGAAAACATGCCATACTTCTCTTTGTGGGACTGGCTCATTTCATTTAATATGATCTCCAGTTTGTTCTGTTTCCTGTAAACATACTTTCATTCTTCTTCATGGCCAAATAAAGCTCTATTATGTATATATACCATCTTTTCATTATTTATTTGTTGATAGACACATAGGTCAATTCTATAACTTGGCTATTGTGAACAGTGATACAATAAATATGGGTATGCAGATATCTCTACAGTAAGCTTACTTTGATTTTTTGAGTATATACCCAACACTGGTGTGAAAGTTCTATTTTTAAGAACTCTTCCTCTAAACTGAATATTCACAAGTAAAAGCTATTTGTTAAAGAACTGGCTTTTTTAAATGTATGTTTTCAGCACCTTTGTCAAGAATCATATGGCAGTTCCTACTTGGGCTTATTTCTGGCACCTCTATTCTATTCCATTCACCTATATAAATGTTTTTGTGCCAATACCATGTGTTTTGTTACTATGACTGCATAGTACAGTTTGAAGTCAGGTACTGTGGTACCTCCAGCATTATTCTTTTTGCTCAGGATTGCTTTGGGTGGTTGAGGTCTTTGTTTCCACAGAATTTTAGGGGTTTTTCTATTTCTGTGAAGAATGTTATTGGAATTTTGATGGGAATTGCATTGAAGTTTATATCATATTTGGTAATATAGCTATTTTAACAATATTAATTCTGCTGATCCATAAACATGGGAAGTCTTTCCATCTTCTAGTGTCTTCTATAATTTCTTTCTCCAGAGCTTTAAATTTTTCATTGCAAACATTTTTAAACATCTTTGATTGAGTTTATGCCTACTTATTTTAATTTTTTGAGGCTATTGTGAATGGGTTTATTTTCATAACTTCCTTTTCAGCAAGTTCATTGTTAGCATATAAAAAAGCTATTGATTTTTGTTTGTTGATTTTGTATCCAGCTACATTGCTGAAAGTGTTTATCAGAACTAAGAGTCTTCTGGTGCAGTCTTTAGGGTATCTTAAATATAGAATCATATCATCTACAAACAGGGATAATTTCATTTCTTCCTTTTATATTTGTTTCTTTTTTATTTCTTCTCTTGCTTTATTACTCTGATTAAGCTTCCATGCACTATATTGAAGAAAAGTGGTGATAATGGACAATTTTGCCTCATTCCTGATTTTAGAGGCAATCCAAAATCCTGATTTTATAGGAAATTGCTTTCTTGATATCAAATGATTGATGCTGAGAGTGTAGCTCAATGGTCAAGTACCTGCTTAGCCTGTGCAAGACTCTAGGTTCAATACCAGCACCACAAAATGTTCCCCTTTTTATTGATGTTAAATGAATAAGTGTAAAGAAAAGCTGTTATTCACCCCAGCTAGCTTGGTTTTCTCTTTATTATTTAAAATGTTAGCAATACTGCCCCCTCAGGGATACTGTGTGAATAAAATATTATGATGGCAGGTAAATATGTGTCTACTTTTAAAGCACCAGGCCTATGCAGGGAATGAAGGGGAGCTACTATTTATCAAGTATGTGTCAGACATGGTGCTCAACATCTCAAATGCACCATCTAATATAATCTGAGCTGTGTGCGAAAAGTACTTTTTTATCCGTCTTATAAATAAGTAGGCTGAGACACAGAAGTTAGATAATGTGCCAAAAGTCACACAACTAGTAAGAGTTGGGACTAAAAGATCAGTCTGACTCCAAAGCTTATGATCTTCCAAATACTCTGCTCTGTGTCTCATCAGTCTTGAATATTTTCTAACTTTATTTGTGAGTGTTGTTTCAACAACAACATAGGAAGTTACTGAAGGGCAAGTTCTCTTGTATGTAGAACAGCTAAGCATTAGTGCTCATGGTACCTGTATTTGCAAAACATAGCCACTTAAATGTCTACAAAGAACCTTAATTCACAAATAACCTATGCATTATATTTCACTTTACCACCACCTTTGGGGATGCTTTCAGCAGTGTATGCCAGAAACTGTCACAGAAATCTTTCTCAATCCTGTATCTCAGAGACTTGTCACTTGCTCTTCTGTCTATATGGAACAGGCCAAATGTCATCTCATCAGTGAGGCCTTCCTTAACCTTATGACTTAATATAAAAGATTCTTTCACTTCTTATCCTCTACCCTTCTAAACTTTTCTCCATTTCACTCATCACCATCAAATTTGTACAATGTCTATTTTGTTCATTTATTCTGTCATATTGAGAACATAGTGTGTTCTCAATATTTATTAAATGAACAAATGATTTTCACAGTTGAAGGGCATGACATGCTTCTGTTAATTATGTCATCATCACTTTGATGAGTGTAAAATGCATGAATAATTAGGTTATTAAATAATATTATTACCAATAATAATGTCAAATTGCTTTTGTTAAAAGTTATTTTTTTCCTAAGTGCAATGCCTGTACTCCAATTTCTTATTCTTTATATGGGTTACCAGCCTTTTCTAAGTAAGACACTTGAATTATATTGTGGAATTATTATAGATGTTGGAATCTCAACCCAACCTCCAATTCAGGCACCATTACTTTAATTACTCTTTATAAAAAGCTTGGCTTTTTATATCTACAAAAGAGACTTTTCCTACAGAAACTTTCAAGCCGAGGATTATTGATTACTGACAGCCAGATTTCATACCAGCCTATAAATACGGAATGGAGTGAACTTAATACACCTATAGTCAATCCAAGAAGAAAAGATGTGAAGAAAGAAAAAGGGAAATAACATTTTAAAGTCTTCTTGATTCTTTTAAGGTCAGCACTGTAGACCAACACTGAGATTTTCTTCATGGTAGCTCATTAAAAAGATAGTACAGGTTTGAATTGCACTAAGCATTCAAAGGCTCTCTGTGGGGTTGAGCAACTGAAATTCTGACTTCATAGCCAGGGCCAACCTTTGTACACTAACAGTTGATTATAAAAATACCCAATCTTTGAATAATTCTTTTGGTTCCATGAATAATTAAGAACAGTGAAGGTCTCAGACATCATAAAATGTACTTTACTCTCTTTGTATGTTATGTAAGTAGTACCTGCTGTTTAGTTATATAATGGATCTCCTTTTTTCTCCCTCCTTTTCTTCCTTTTCCTTTTATATTTTTTCTTTTTTTAATGGAAATTCCATTCAAAATTTCAACCAGCATACACAAAATTAATGGAGATACCAAGTACCTTCACATTATGTCCTTTCCTTCATGTTTAAGGCATTCTACTTAGTAATAGAAAGTTCAGACAGCAAAACTTTATTCAGTGCACACTTATATTTATTTTATTGAGGATTAATTTATATAAAATTAAATGCACATATTTTAGATGTATAGTTCTATATATTTTGATAAATTTATATACCTAAGTAACTGTCATCCTAATTAAGACATGAAAAATTACATCACCTTAATAAATTCATTTGGTACCTCTTTTCTCTCAATTCCTTCTGTCAGATGGGCAGCCACTAATCTGCCATTTCCACTATTAATTAGTTTTCCTAGATCTAGGAATTCATATAAATAGAATTAGATAGTATACAGTCTTTTACGTCATTTTCAACCATGTTGTATATATCTCTAATTTGTTATTTTTTATTGCTGAAAAGTATTCCTTTGTATGGGAGTAACTACAAATCATTACAATATGTGGTATTTTGTGTCTATCATCTCTCACTGATGAGTTCATTGTAGTGATGAAGAACCAAAAGAATTAAGATTGAAGCCTGGGAAAGAACTTGGGATTCCAAATTTGAAGTGAAGCAGTATATGTTAGGATACTGACAGCAGCCAAAGTGGACTATTTTGTGACCAACAGAGTGGTCTGTGGAGTCTTGAAATTGGAGCATGTGCTGAATTGGAATGAGGGTGGTAGATGATTTGTATAACCTAAGGATATGATATGGTCACCATTAGGGGATTTGGATGATGTGTCCATATTTCTCTTGGAAGGACTGGACTCAATGCCTGGTATTGAGCTTTTATTATTGAGCTGCTTGTTTTTGCTGAATGCAGTAGCCCCATTTTTGCAACCACAGATAGATGGTTCTTGAACCAAACAAATCTGCAGTGCTATTGGAGGTATAGCCATTTTAAGGCCGTTTGTTCTGAAGTCTGGGATTTGAGTCTGGATTGTTTGCAATGTTCAAATATTCCAGTTGTTTCTCAATGAACATAGTTTGTTTCCTTTGTGAATGCTTCTGGTGCTTTCCTTTAGGAAGGTCCTCTGAGCTTGAAATCTTCTAATCTAGATGACTTCTTATGTTCAGGTCCAGTGACAGGAAGCCAGAGAGACTTGAGGAAAATTATTAAGTAATTTGCTTCACAAAAGACAAGATGGTACCTAGAAGAAATAACAGAGCATATGTGATTAATGGAAGTAGAGAAAAAGAAACAGTGAGATGAATTGAGGCGTAGAAGCTACTCAAAGCTGTTAGTTGAGCCATATGTCTGAAGTTGGAGTATAAGGTAAGTAGTTCTTGACTCTATGGCTAATAAACCTGTGGCCTATTAGCTAAAAGGTAATAAGCTCACCAACTGTAAGTTTCAGTTTATGACATCAAATTTATATTAACCCACTTCTTTAGTTTTCTAATCTAGCCCTCAACCTATGATCAGTGAAAAGTTAAATCTTACATGTACTAGCTTAACTTTTTAAAAATATTTCTACATATTTAATTGTATTGAAAATAATGTGTCTTGGTTTCTAAAAGAGGGAGAGGAATAGTGGTATGAATATAGCCCAGAGAAGATACCTATTATTTTAGAGTCCTTAATAGAGAGAGACTGAGGTAGCTATCAAAACAACATTCACCTCATTGTTCAAGTTCAATACCTTGAGTTTATAAGAACTACATTCAAGGAGCTGTTTGTTTCCTTCTATGCTGGGCAACCATTTGCTGGATGGTATTTTGGGGGGTATGTACCATACCCACAAATTCAATACAGAAACTTACCTGCATATAATAAAAAATGAAGTGACTGGTATACTTTGCCAATTGCCTGACTCTTTTCAGGCTTCTATTTCCATTTATAGCATTTCTATTAAAATAGAAAAGAAATGAGTATTTACCGAATGCCTACAGAAAGAACTGCTTTGATACATGGTATCTCATTTAATCTTCTAATAACCCTAGGAGATATTTTAGGCCCAGTTTGGGATGAGGAAATTAATGAGTAGAGATTACTAAATTTTCAAATGTCAAATGGCTAGGAAATAGAAGGATTAGACATGAACCCAGGTCTTTTGAGTCTAAACTTTTCACCTTATCTTTCTTTTACACTCCCCTGGTGAAAAATGTGCTTCAATAGATTGACATTTAAGATGTCATTTTTTAATGATAGAAATTTCCAGTCATCATTAATTTATCAGTGGCAACATAATCCAATCATGTTTTCCTTTAGACAATAAACTTATTTCAACCCTTAATTTCTATGGACATACATAGGATTCAAGAGGACTTCTGAGTAGTTAGAAATTAAAAGATATTCTAAAGCAACAAAAACATAGTTTTTCCCACCCAATAGCTTTGTGGCATTTGCAGTGATTAAGTCTTAAATTTGACAGGTGAATCCTATATGAAGTCTCTTATTTCCTCTATCACCCCATTTAATCACAATCATTTATCCCTAGCCAATGTCAGTATCATCTATTGCATGAAAGTAAAATAAGGATATAACCTTTTCATTAATGACTTGCTGAAGATTAGACCATTTTGGTTTTATATTGTAGGTAGTAGGTTGTGATGATTACACATATACCTCCATTTCCTACTACTGGAGTACTGTGGTCTTATATAATGATATTTCTTATTTGTATGATTTTTTTAATTCACAAAGCCAAGGATGTTTACATAAACTTTCTCATCTCACCAGTTTTATGTATTAATTTCAAATGTCATTTATAGATGAATATCTAATTTTATATAGATATGATCATAATCTCTGCAAGTTTATTTTTCCATTTTTATTTTTACTTGTGTCTTCTTTTTCCTCTTCTGTTCTTCTATCAGGTAACTGTTATCCTTAAGATATATCCTTCTCTATTTTCTCATGCTTACACATATACTGTTCAGACTTTTGTCATTACTTTTAAATATGGTTATAATATATATACTTTTGCATCTTGCTTTTCTAAATAAAAAATACTTTTTGGAAATATCTCCAGTCATCTTGGATAGCAGAAGTACATTAATGTTAATTGTTGCATAATATTCTATGAAGTGGATTCTGCTTTCTCTCAATAGAAGAAAATTCTTTATTTTTCTCCAGATTTTTTTGTTTTTGTCACTATGAAGAACACTGACATAAACATGGTTGTACATATGCTTATATTCTATGGCATAAGCTACAAAAATGGAATTGCTGGGTTGAGTAAATTAGTTATATTTTTTAAAATGTTTCCAGATTGCTTTCCAGAAAGGATATAAAATTTCACATTTCAATCAGCAATATATGGACGTTATTTGATTTTAAACTTTGCCAGTCTGATGGGTTTAAAGTATTATTTTATTTTTACTTTAATTTACATTTCCCTGACTGCTAGTGAATCTTTTTATCTGTTAGCCTTTTGGATTTACTCTCCTACAAACTGATTATTCATTACCTTTGCCTATTTCTTTATTGAATTATGTGTCATTTTCCAACAATTTAAAAGAACTCTTTGTTTATGAATAGTAAGCCCATATCTTTCACCAGCATTATGCATTTTTGTTTATGATATTTTCGTTTATGACATATTTACTGTATATAAGTTGATGTTAA